>NC_135894.1:105403708-105648660 GCF_964194155.1 Cetorhinus maximus | reverse complement strand
TGCTCTCTTTCTCTCTGCTCTCCCTCTCTCCTCCCTCTCTCTGCTCTCTATGTATCTCCTCTCTCTCTTCCCTCTCCCTCTTCTCTCTCTTTCTCTGCTCTCTCTCTCCTCCCCCTCCCTGATCTCTCTCTGCTCTCTCTCTGCCCTCTTGCTCTCTCTCTCTGCTCACTCGCGCTCTCTCTTTCTGCTCACTCAGTCCTCTCTCCCTCTCTTTCTCTCTCTCTCCCTCTGCTTGCTCTTTCTCTCTCTCTGCTCTCTCTCTCTCTGCTCTCTCTCTCTCTGCTCTCTCTCTCTCTGCTCTCTCTCTCTCTGCTCTCCCGCACTCTCTCTCCCCGCTCGCTCTCTCCCTCTGCTCACACTCTCTCTTTGTTCACACTCTCTGCTCTCTCTCTCTGCTCGCTCTCTCTATCTCTGCTTGCTCTCCTTCTGCTCTCACTTTCTGCTCTCTTTCTCTCTGCTCTCCCTCTCTCCTTGCTCTCTCTGCTCACTTTCTGCTCTCTCTCTGCTCTCTCTTTCTCTATGTATCTCCTCTCTCTATTCTCTCTCTCCTCTCTCTCTCTTTCTCGGCTCTCTCTCCTCCCCCTCCCTGTTCTCTCTCTGCTCTCTCTCTCTGCTCTCTTGCTCTCTCTCTCAGCTCACTCACTCTTTCTCTCTCTCTCTTTCTCTCTCCCTCTCTCTGCTCGCTCTGTGTCTCATTCTGCTTGTTCTCTCTCTTTCTCTGCTCTCTCTCTGCTCTCTCGCTCTCTTTGCTTACTCGCTCTTTCTCTCTCTCTTTTTCTCTCTCTCTGTTCACTCTCTCTCTGCTTGTTCTCTCTGCTCATTATCTCTCTGCTCTCTCGCACTCTCGCCTTCTGCTCGGACTCTCTCTTTGTTCACACTCTCTCTCTGCTCACTCTCTCTCTGCTCACTCTCTCTCTCTCTCTGCTCTCTCTCTCTATCTCTGTTTGCTCTCTCTCTGCTCTCACTTTCTGCTCTCACTCTCTCTCTGCTCTCTATCTCTCTGCTGTCCCTCTCTCCTCCCTCTCTCTGCTCTCTCTCTGCTCGCTCTCTTTCTCTATGTATCTCCTCTCTCTCTCCTCCCCCTCCCTGCTCTCTCTCTGCTCACTTGCTCTCTCTCTCTCTCTCTGCTCACTCGGTCATTCTCTCTCCCTCTCTTTCTCTGTCTCTCCTTCTGCTCGCTCTTTCTCTCTTTCTGCTTGCTCTCTCTCTGCTCTTTCTCTGCTCTCTCTCTGCTCTCTCACTCTCTCTCTGCTCACTCGCTATTTCTCTCTCTTTCTCTCTCTCTCTGCTCTCACTCTCTCTGCACTCTCTCTCTCTCTCTCTCTATCTCTGTATCTCTCTCTCTCTCTCTCTCTCTCTCGCTCTCTGCTGTCTCGCTCTCTTCTGTCTCTAACTCTGCTCCCTCTCTCTGAAACAAAGCAGCAGGTTAGCGTGTGGGGGGGTGGATTCAACTTCATGGAAAATTATGAAAAAACTGAAAAGAATGGAGAGCCCAGGAGAGGCTATTAAAGTCCCCAGAACACAAAATAGGACAGAGTGTTTGGAAAGGGCTAGGAATCTAACTTCAAGCACATCAGATAAAGGGACGACAATGAGAAAGGGGACGGGAAATACAGGACTGAAGGTGTTGTATCTGAATGCACGCAGTATACAAAATAAGGTAAATGAGCTTGTGGCACAGATTGAAATTGGCAGGTATGGTGTGGTGGGCATTACGGAGACATGGCTGCAAGGGGATCAGGACTGGGAGCTAAATATCCAAGGATATACATCCTATCGAAAAGATAGGCAGGTTGGCAGAGGGGGTGGCGTTGCTTTGTTAGTAAGAAATGAAATTAAATCGATAGCAAGAAATGATGTAGGGTCAGATGATGTAGAATCTGTGTGGGTAGAGTTGAGGAACCGCAAAGGTAAAAAAACCATAATGGGAGTTATGTACAGGCCTCCGAACAGTAGTCAGGATGTGGGGCACAAGATACACCAGGAGATAGAAAAGGTGTAAGAAAGGCAAGGTTACAGTGATCATGGGGGATTTCAATATGCAGGTAGACTGGGAAAATCA
Organism: Cetorhinus maximus; assembly: GCF_964194155.1. Taxonomy (NCBI): domain Eukaryota; kingdom Metazoa; phylum Chordata; class Chondrichthyes; order Lamniformes; family Cetorhinidae; genus Cetorhinus; species Cetorhinus maximus. The sequence continues at coordinate 105,646,598 of NC_135894.1, read as the reverse complement.
GGTTGGTAGTGGATCCCAAGAAAAGGAATTTGTGGAATGTCTACGAGATGGCTTTTTGGAGCAGCTTGTGGTGGAGCCCACTAGGGAACAGGCAATTCTAGATTTAGTGATGTGTAATGAGGCAGATTTGATAAGGGAGCTTAAGGTGAAGGAACCCTTAGGAGGAAGTGACCATAATATGATAGAATTTACCCTGCAGCTTGAGAGGAAAAAGCTGGAATCAGATGTAACGGTATTACAGTTGAATAAAGGCAACTACAGGGACATGAGGGAGGAGCGGGTCAGAATTGACTGGGAGATGAGCCTAGCAGGAAAGACAGTGGAACAGCAATGGCAGGAGTTTCTGGGAGTAATTTGGGAGACACAGCAAAAATTCATCCCTAGGAAGAAGAAGCATACTAAAGGAAGGACGAGGCAACCATGGCTGACAAGGGAAGTCAGGGACAGCATAAAAGCTAAAGAGAAAGCATACAATGCGGCGAAGAGCAGTGGGATTAAGAACAAAGAACAAAGATAAGTACAGCACAGGAACAGGCCCTTCGGCCCTCCAAGCCTGCGCCGATCATATTGCCCGTCAACTAAAACATTTTGCACTTCCGGGGTCCATATCCCTCTATTCCCATCCTATTCATGTATTTGTCAAGCTGCCTCTTAAACACCACTATCGCAACTGCTTCCACCGCCTCCTCTGGCAGCGAATTCCAGACACTCACTACCCTCTGCGTAAAAAACTTGCCCCGCACATCTCCTCTATAGTTTTCTCCTCTCACCTTAAATCTATGTCCCCTAGTAATTGACTCTTCCGCCCTGGCAAAAAGCTTCTGACTATCTACTCTGTCCATGCCACTCATAATTTTGTCAACTTCTATCAAGTCGCCCCTCAATCTCCGTCGCTGTAGTGAGAACAATCCGAGTTTCTCCAACCTCTCCTCATTGCTAATAACCTCCAGACCAGGCAGCATCCTGGTAAACCTCCTCTGCACCCTCTCCAACGCCTCCATATCCTTCTGGTAATGTGGTGACCAGAATTGCATGCAATATTCCAAGTGTGGCCTAACCAAGGTTCTATACAGCTGCAGCATGACTTCCCAGCTTTTATACTCAATACCCCTGCCAATGAAGGCAAGCATGCCATATGCCTTCCTGACTACCTTATCCACCTGCATTGCCACTTTCAGTGACCTGTGGACCTGTACACCCAGATCCCTCTGCCCGTCGATGCACTTAAGGGTTCTGCCATTTACTGTATAATTCCTGCCTGTATTAGACCTTCCGAAGTGCATTACCTCGCATTTGTCTGGATTAAACTCCATCTGCCATTTCTCCGCCCAAGTCTCCAGCCGATCTATATCCCGTTGTATCCTTTGACAATCCTCTTCACTATCTGCAACTCCTCCAACCTTAGTGTCGTCTGCAAACTTACTAATTAGCCCAGTTACATTTTCCTCCAAATCATTTATGTATACTACAAACAGCAAAGGTCCCAGCACTGATCCCTGTGGAACTCCACTAGTCACAGCTCTCCATTCAGAAAAGCACCCTTCCACTGCTACCCTCTGTCTTCTATGACCAAGCCAATTCTGTATCCATCTTGCCAGCTCACCTCTGATCCCGTGCGACTTTACCTTCTGTACCAGTCTGCCATGAGGGACCTTGTCAAAGGCCTTACTGAAATCCATGTACATAACATCCACTGCCCTTCCATCATTGATCATCTTTGTCATTTCCTCGAAAAACTCGATCAAGTTAGTGAGACACGACCTCCCCTTCACAAAACCATGCTGCCTCTCACTAATACGCCCATTTGCTTCCAAATGGTAGTAAATCCTGTCACGAAGAATCTTCTCCAATAATTTCCCTACCACTGACGTAAGGCTCACTGGCCTGTAATTTCCTGGATTATCCCTGCTACCCTTCTTAAACAATGGAACAACATTGGCCATTCTGCAGTCCTCTGGGACCTTACCCGTAGCCAGTGAGGATACAAAGATTTCTGTCAAGGCAATCTCCTCCCTTGCCTCCCTCAGTACTCTGGGGTAGATCCCATCTGGCCCTGGGGACTTATCCACCTTAATATTCTTCAAGACGCCTAACACCTCCTCTTTTTTGATCTCAACATGATCCAGGCTATCTACACCTTCTTCCCTAGACAAATTGACTGCTAAGTCCTTCTCTTTGGTGAATACTGATGAGGAGTATTCATTCAGTATCTCTCCCATTTCTTCTGGCTCCACACACAGATTCCCACCTCTGTCCCTGAGTGGGCCTACCCTTTCCCCGGCTACCCTCTTGCTTTTTACATATGTATAAAAGGCCTTGGGATTTTCCTTAATCCTGGTTGCCAGTGACTTTTCATGGCCCCTTTTAGCCCTCCTGACTCCTTGCTTAAGTTTCTTTCTACTTTCTTTATATTCTCCACAGGCTTCATCTGTTCCCAGCCTTCTAGCCCTTACGAATGCTTCTCTTTTCTTTTTGACTAATCTCACAATATCCTTCGTTATCCAAGGTTCCTGAAACTTGCCATGATTATCCTTCATCCTAGCAGGAACATGCCGGTCCTGAATTCTTATCAACTGACGTTTGAAAGCCCCCCAACATGTCAGTTGTTGATTTGCCCTCAAACATCCGCCTCCAGTCTAGATTCCTCAGTTCCTGCCTAATATTGTTATAATTAGCCTTCCCCCAATTAAGCAACTTAACCCGAGGACTCCTGTTATCCTTATCCACCAGTACCTTGAAACTTACTGAATTATGGTCACTTTTCCTGAAATGCTCCCCTACTGAAACTTCGACCACCTGGCTGGGTTCATTCCCTAATACCAGGTCCAGTATTGCCCCTTCCCTAGTTGGACTATCTACATATTGTCTCAGGAAGCCCTCCTGGATGCACCTTACAAATTCTGCACCATCCAAACCCCTAGCACTAAGTGATTCCTAGTCAATATTGGGAAAGTTAAAATCACCCACCACAACAACCCTATTGCTTTTACATCTTCCCAAAATCTGCCTACATAACTGTTCCTCAATCTCCCACCGGCAATTGGGAGACCTATAGTAAACCCCCAACATTGTGACTGCACCCTTCCTATTCCGGAGCTCTACGCAGGAATTGGGAAGCCTACAAAGGCCAACAGAGGACAACTAAAAAAGAAATAAGGAGGGAGAAGATTAAATATGAGGGTGAACTAGCCAGTAATATAAAAGAAGATTGCAAGAGTTTTTTTAGATATATAAAAGGTAAGATAGAGGCAAAAGTGGACATTGGGCCGCTGGAAAATGACGCTGGAGAAGTAGTAGTGGGGAACAAAGAAATGGCGGAGGAACTGAATAGGTACTTTGCGTCAGTCTTCACGGTGGAAGACACGAGTGACATCCCCAAAGTTCAAGAGAGTCGGGGGGGCAGAGGTGAGTATGATGGCCATTACCAAGGAGAAGGTGCTAGGAAAACTGAAAGGTCTGAAGGTGGATAAATCACCTGGACCAGAGGGATTATACCCCAGAGTTCTGAAGGAGATAGCTGAAGAGATAGTGGAGGCGTTAGTGGTGATCTTTCAGGAATCACTGGAGTCAGGGAGGGTCCCAGAGGACTGGAAAATCGCTAATGTAACCCCCTTGTTTAAGAAGGGAGTGAGGCAAAAGACGGGAAATTACAGGCCGATTAGCCTGACCTCAGTCGTTGGTAAGATTTTAGAGTCCATTATTAAGGATGAGATTTCAGAATACTTGGAAGTGCATGGTAAAATCGGGCAAAGTCAGCATGGTTTCATCAAGGGGAGGTCACGCCTGACAAATCTGTTAGAATTCTTTGAGGAGGTAACGAGTAGTTTAGACAAAGGAGAGCCAATGGATGTTATCTACTTGGACTTCCAGAAGGCCTTTGACAAAGTGCCGCACAGGAGGCTGCTCAGTAAGATAAGAGTCCATGGTGTTAGAGGCAAGTTACTAGCATGGATAGAAAATTGGCTGTCTGGCAGGAGGCAGAGAGTGGGGATAAGGGGGTCCTTCTCAGGATGGCAGCTGGTGACTAGTGGAGTTCCGCAGGGGTCAGTGTTGGGACCACAACTTTTCACTTTATACATTAATGATCTAGATGAAGGAACTGAGGGCATCCTGGCTAAGTTTGCAGATGATACAAAGATAGGTGGAGGGACAGGTAGTATTGTTGAGGCGGGGAGGCTGCAGAAGGATTTGGACAGGTTATGAGAATGGGCAAAGAAGTGGCAGATGGAATACAACGTGGGGAAATGTGAGATCATGCACTTTGGCAGGAAGAATAGAGGCATAGACTATTTTCTAAATGGGGAGAGAATTCAGAAATCTGGAGTGCAAAGGGACTTGGGAGTCCTAGTCCAGGATTCTCTTAAGGTTAACTTGCAGGTTGAGTCGGTAGTTAGGGAGGCAAATGCAATGTTGGCATTTATTTCGAGAGGACTAGAATATAAAAGCAGGGCTGTGCTGCTGAGGCTTTATAAAGCTCTGGTCAGACCACATTTAGAATATTGTGAGCAATTTTGGGCCCCGTATCTCAGGAAGGATGTTCTGACCCTGGAGAGGGTCCAGAGGAGGTTCACGAGAACGATCCCAGGAATGAAAGGCTTAACGTATGAGGAACGTTTGAGGACTCTGGGTCTAAACTCGATGGAGTTTAGAAGGATGAGGGGGGATCTGATTGAAACTTACAGAATACTGAAAGGCCTGGATAGAGTGGACGTGGGGAAGATGTTTCCATTAGTAGGAGAGATTAGGACCCGAGGGCACAGCCTCAGAGTAAAGGGAAGACCTTTTAGAACAGAGATGAGGAGAAACTTCTTTAGCCAGAGAGTGTTGAATCTATGAAATTCATTGCCACAGAAGGCTGTAGAGGCCAGGTCATTGAGTGTATTTAAGACCGAGATAGATAGGTTCTTGATTGGTAAGAGGATCAAAGGTTACGGGGCGAAGGCGGGAGAATGGGTTGAGAAACTTATCAGCCATGATTGAATGGCGGAGCAGACTCGATGGGCCGAATGGCCTAATTTCTGCTCCTATGTCTTAAAGTCTTATGGTCTCTGCTCTCTTGCTCCCTTTCTCTCTGCTCACTTTCTCTTTCTCTCTTTCTCTCTCCTCCTCTTTCGCTCTCTCTCCCTCTGCTCGCTTTTTCTCTCTTTCTGCTTGCTCTCTCTCTCTTTCTCTGCTCTCTCTCTCTCTTGCTCTGCTCTCTCTTGCTCTGCTCTCTCTTGCTCTGCTCTCTCTTGCTCTGCTCTCTCTCGCTCTGCTCTCTCTCTCTTGCTCTGCTCTCTCTCTCTCTTGCTCTGTTCTCTCTCGCTCTGTTCTCTCTCGCTCTGCTCTCTCTTGCTCTGCTCTCTCTCTCTCTTGCTCTGCTCTCTCTCTCTCTCGCTCTGCTCTCTCTCCTCTCTCCATCCTCTCTGTCTCTCTCTGCTCTCCCTCTCTGTTCTCTTTCTCTCTTTCTCCCCTCTCTCACTCCTCTCTCTCACCCTGCTCTCTCTCTCTCTCTCTCGCTCTGCTCTCTCTCGCTCTGCTCTCTCTCGCTCTGTTCTTTCTCCGCTCTCTCTCTCGCTCTGCTCTCTCTCTCTCCTCTCTCCACCCTCTCTCTGTTCCCTTTCTCCCCCTCTCCCTCTCTCTCTCTCACTCTGCTCTCTCTCTCTCTCACTCTGCTCTCTCTCTCTCTCACTCTGCTCTCTCTCTCTCTCACTCTGCTCTCTCTCTGTCTCGCTCGCTCACTCTCTCTCGCTCACTCTCTCTCGCTCACTCTCTCTCTCTCACTCTGCTCTCTCTCACTCTGCTCTCTCTCACTCTGCTCTCTCTCACTCTGCTCTCTCTCACTCTGCTCTCTCTCACTCTGCTCTCTCTCACTCTGCTCTCTCTCACTCTGCTCTCTCTCAATCTGCTCTCTCTCACTCTGCTCTCTCTCACTCTGCTCTCTCTCACTCTGCTCTCTCTCACTCTGCTCTCTCTCTGTCTCGCTCGCTCACTCTCTCTCACTCTGCTCTCTCTCACTCTGCTCTCTCTCACTCTGCTTTCTCTCACTCTGCTCTCTCTCACTCTGCTCTCTCTCACTCTGCTCTCTCTCACTCTGCTCTCTCTCACTCTGCTCTCTCTCACTCTGTTCTCGCTCTGCTCTCTCTCGCTCTGCTCTCTCTCGCTCTGCTCTCTCTCGCTCTGCTCTCTCTCGCTCTGCTCTCTCTCACACTGCTCTCTCTTACTCTGCTCTCCCTCTCGCTCTCTGCTCTCCCTCTCTGCTCTCTCTCTCTGCTCTCTCTCTCTGCTCTCTCTCACTCTGCTCTCTCTCACTCTGCTCTCTCTCACTCTGCTCTCTCTCACTCTGCTCTCTCTCGCTCTGTTCTCGCTCTGCTCTCTCTCGCTCTGCTCTCTCTCGCTCTGCTCTCTCTCGCTCTGCTCTCTCTCGCTCTGCTCTCTCTCGCTCTGCTCTCTCTTGCTCTGCTCTCTCTCGCTCTGCTCTCTCTCACACTGCTCTCTCTTACTCTGCTCTCCCTCTCGCTCTCTGCTCTCCCTCTCTCTGCTCTCTCTCTCTGCTCTCTCAGCTCTCTCTCTCTCTGCTCTCTCTCTGCCCGCTCTCTCTGCTCTCTCTCTGCTCTCTCTCTGCTCTCTCTCTCTGCTCTCTCCTCTCTGCTTTCTGCTCTCTCTGCTCTCTCCTCTCTGCTTTCTGCTCTCTCTGCTCTCTCCCTCTCTGCTCTCTCCCTCCCTCTGCTCTCTGCTCTCTCCCTCCCTCTGCTCTCTGCTCACTCTCACTCGTTCTCTGCTCTCTCTCTCTCTGCTCTCTTTCTCTCTTTCTCCCTTCTCTCCTCCCTTCTCTCGCTCTGCTCTATCTCTCTCTCTCGCTCTGCTCTATCTCTCTCTCACTCTTGCTCTCTGTCTCTCGCTCTTGCTCTCTCTCTCTCGCTCTGCTCTCTCTCTCGCTCTGCTCTCTCTCTCGCTCTGCTCTCTCTCTCTCGCTCTGCTCTCTCTCTCGCTCTGCTCTCTCTCTCTCGCTCTGCTCTCTCTCTCTCGCTCTGCTCTCTCTCTCTCGCTCTGCTCTCTCTCTCTCGCTCTGCTCTCTCTCTCTCGCTCTGCTCTCTCTTTCTCTCGCTCTGCTCTCTCTTTCTCTTGCTCTGCTCTCTCTCTCTCACTCTGCTCTCTCTTTCTCTCGCTCTGCTCTCTCTCTCTCTCTCTGCTCTCTCTATCTCTGCACTCTCTCTCTCTGCTCTATCTCTGCACTCTCTCTCTTTGCTTTCTCTCTCTGCTCTTTCTATCTCTGCTCTCTCTCTCTCTGCTCTCTCTATCTCTGCTCTTTCTATCTCTGCTCTCTCTCTCACTCTGCTCTCTCTCTCTCACTCTGCTCTCTCTCTCTCACTCTGCTCTCTCTCTGTCTCCCTTTTCTCTCTGCTCTTGCTCTCTCTGCTCTCTCTCTGCTCTCTCCCGTCTCTCCTCCCTATCTCGCTCTGCTCTCTCTCCCTCTCACGCTGCTCTCTCTCTCTCACTCAGCTCTTTCTCTCTCTCTCAGCTCTCTCTTTCTCCCTCTCTGCTCTCTCTCTCTCTCTCTCTCTCTGCTCTCTCTCTCTGCTCACTCTCTCTGCTCACTCTCTCTGCTCGCTCTCTCTCTATGTTCTCTATCTCTCTCTCCCCCTCTCCTCCCTCTCTCTCTCTCTCTGCTCTCTCTCTGCTCTCTCTCTGCTCTCTCTCTGCTCTCTCTCTCTCTGCTCTCTCTCTGCTCTCTCTCTCTGCTCTCTCTCTCTGCTCACTCTCTCTGCTCACTCTCTCTGCTCGCTCTCTCTCTATGTTCTCTATCTCTCTCTCCCCCTCTCCTCCCTCTCTCTCTCTCTCTGCTCTCTCTCTCTCTGCTCTCTCTCTCTCTGCTCTCTCTCTCTCTCTCTCTGCTCTCTCTCTCTCTGCTCTCTCTATCTCTCTCTGCTCTTGCTCTCTCTGTTCGCTCTCTCTCTCTCGCTGCTCTTTCTCTGCTCTCTCTGTTCTCTTGCACACTCTCTCCTTCTGCTTGCTCTCTTAAATTATAGGTTTTATATTTGCTTTCAAAATTTATCTAATCTGATATTTTTTAAATGTCACTTTTACCGATCTATAGCTTCTTCTTTCAAAAATGTATCGTATAATTATAATTCAAATAATACCAGCAAGAGTCTCTCTTTTTTTTAGTCATTCATGTGATGTGGGTGTCGCTGGCTAGACCAGCATTTATTGCCCATCCATAATTGCCCTTGTTCAGGGGGCAGTTAAGAGTCAACCACATTGCTGTGGGTCTGGAGTCACATGTAGGCCAGACCAGGTAAGGACGGCAGATTTCCTTCCCTAAAGGACATTAGTGACCCAGGTGGGTTTTTACAACAATTGACATGGTGGATTACCCCTGGGTCTCTGGAATACTAGTCCAGCAACAATACCACTACACACTCTCGATCTCTCTCTCCCTCTCTCTCTCTGTCTCTCTCTCTCTCTGTCTCTCTCTCTCTGTCTCTCTCTCTCTGTCTCTCTCTCTCTCTGTCTCTCTCTCTCTCTCTCTGCCTCTCTCTCTCTCTCTGCCTCTATGTCTCTCTCTCTCTGCCTCCCTCTCTCTCTCTGCCTCTATGTCTCTCTCTCTCTCTCTGCCTCTCTCTCTCTCTCTCTGCCTTTCTCTCTCTCTCTCTCTCTGTGTCTCTCTGCCTCTCTCTCTCTCTCTGCCTCTCTCTCTCTCTCTCTCTCTGCCTCTCTCTCTCTCTCTCTCTCTCTGTCTCTCTCTCTCTCTCTCTCTGTCTCACACAAACTCAAATGATCACTTGTACCTGAGTAAAGCTTTGAAAGGAAAACTGGGAGAGATGTTTGAAATCAGTTTGTGAAACGAGTTACTGGGCTGTGCCTACCCAGATGTTCCAGTGTTGACCCCAGCTGGAGTAGGGGCAGGTGCTGCACCACATCTTCTCACCTGACAGAGAAACATTTCCATTGGTTGGGGTTGGGGGGAGGTGTAGGGAGAGGACTAGGACAATGAGAACTACATTTTTAATTAGAGCCAGGCTGTTCAGGAGAGAAGTTCGGAAACATTTCTTCACACAAAGGATGAGCAAGTGTGGAGCTCATTCCCACAACGCAGTAAATTCCAAGTCAATTAGTCATTTTAAATCTGAGATCAGTAGATTTTTTGCTAGACGAGGGTGTTGAGGGTTAAGGGGCAAGGGAGAGTGGACAAAGTTATGCTATCGATCAGTATCTCCTTGAATGGTGTAATGAGCTTGAGAGGGTGAATGACATCCTCCTGTTCTCTTGGTGCTGCTTCAAAGAGCTACTGGATCCCCCAGGGGTTAAGTGGACCAACCTCCTCAGTCCCTTTTCTAACTGGGTCAATTTTATAAACACATTTCTTCCTCTGTGTGCGTGGGCTGGTGGACAGGGTGGTTGTGGTTGTGAGGGGGGTGTTATTGGGTGAGGAGGGGTGTTGGGGTCATTTTCCAGGCAGGATTTCCCAGGTGGGCCCATTCTACCCTCACTGTGGTGGCACCTGGCCAGTGGGACTGACCCCCTGAAAGTGATGGACATGTCCCAACTTATGTGACAGTGTCACATGAGGGGACATGCCAGGGAAATTTTGATATTGTCTCTTTAACCTTTTTAAATTTGGCGCCGATCTCCCTGAGGCAGCACTTAGCCTCAGGGGGATGAGTCGCTCTTTCACACGCATGCGCGGAAGAGCGCACTCTCAGCTGAGGGAATCCCCCCTCCTCACCCACACAGGGAGCACATAGCACTTCCTGGTGAACGTCACGCAGGGCGGGCCTTAATTGGCCCACCCGCATAAAATGGGGCCACGCCCGCAATCGGGGATGCCAAACGGAGGAGTGCCTGCCCGCACCCGCTCCTGCACTTCCCCGCCAACAGGAGGAAAATTTTTCCCATGATGTTATTTTGAAGTTTGTACTTTTTGGGATTTTTTAAAAGTGTTGTTTCAAACATTATTTTGGACATTAGAAATTTCAATTACTGAAAATAAATTTGTGGCTAAAATTTGTTTCAGAAAGAATTTTGAGTGATTTAGCAACAAACTGTGATGGATGACTGTTTACATGGAGAAATATTATTGTAAAAATGTTTATATCGAAACGATGTAAATGTGTTACAAAAATTCTGACAAGTTTTGTGGATACAGAATGCACATCCGCAAAATGTTTGATAATGCAGGGGACGTCCCATGGTCCTGATCAGTGAATTAGAGGTTCATAAGAACAAGAATGTTGTCACCAAGTCACATAGCTGGGGATGTTAATTTATGTATAAGAGTAAATATTTAAATAATCAGTAATTAATTACATCTAAAGAGTTAAAATTAAATTGAACCAAGTAGAGGGTTCCAACATTATCTAACGCAACTTGGGCCATTTGGAAAATCTGGCATACATAAATAGTTAAATAATAAATTTGAGTAAGAGGATTCTAAACTAAGATGATATTTAACACAATCACATGAACAGTTAGACTTTTAAGAAAAATGCTGGGACAGAAAATAAAAACGCAAAAATCAGGAGCAGGCCATTCGGCCCTTCCAGTCTGCTCTGCCATTCGATAAGATCATTGCTGATCTGACTGTGGCCTCAAATTTCCTGTCTGCCCCTTGTAACCCTTGACTCCTTCATCAATTAAAAATCTGTCTAACTCAGCCTGGAATATATTCAATGGCCCGGCCTCCACTGCTCTCTGGGGAAGGGAGTTCCACAGACTAATAACCCTCTGAGAGAGCAACTTTCTCACCCTCTCGCTCTTATCTGGGAGACTCCTCATTTTTAAATTGTGTTCCCTAATTCTAGATTTCCCGACAAGGGGAAACATCCCCTCAGCATCCACCCTGTCAAGTCCCCTTCTGACAGCGGAGAGGATTTGGAACTTTATATTCCTGGCTACAAGTTATTTGGGAGGGACAGGGAAGGAAGAAACCCCAATGGTGGCAGCAATGATCAAAGAAACTATTATAGCACAAGAGAGGGATGATGTTGTTGTGGATTCAAAAACAAAGTTTATTTGGTTAGAATTAAGGAACAATGGAAATGCTATTTTGTGTAAACTACAGACCACCAACTAGTGGGGAGGATATAGAGGAGCAAATTTTCAGGCAACTTACAGAAAATCCCTGACTATAGAACAGTGATACTGAGTAGATAGATAAATAAACTAGTTTATTTTAAAATCCTTATGGGGGCAGGTGCTGAATTGTGACAACAATAATTATAATTCATAACATACTTATAGGCAATCATTAAAAAAGTATAAAATAATAAAAGGATTGCACAATTATGAACTTTGAAGCATGCAAACAATTACAGTATGTTGCAAAGTGAAGGTTTCATCAATTTACAGAATAAAAATGAAAGGTCTACCATACTCTGCAGTTTGTGTTAAAGTCCAAAGATCATATGTTGTCAAGTTGAGTTTGTTAAATAGTGTGTAAATGATTTAGAATTTAAGTTTAAAGTAGTGGATTTGGCTGTCTTGTAGTTTATTTGTTCTATATCTTATTTAAAGAAAGTGTCTTTTCTCTTTAATTCCATTACACATTTAGTTTCATTTGGTTGTCATGAGAGATAGCGGCAATGGGATGTGGGATTCAACTGTTTTCTAGCAGAGTCTGGACAGAGCTTTTCCAGCCTTTCCGAAAGGGAACACATATTTACTTGTTTAATTGTATCAGAGTAGCTCTGGTACATGTTATCTAGGATCAGTTTCAATGTTCATTTCTGCATGCTTTCAAGTTTTGATCTTATTGAATGGCAGAGCAAACTTGAGGGGCTGAGTGGCCTACTCCTGCTCCTTATTCCTATGTTCATATGCTCTTTACTAAGTCCAGCATTCCAAACAGGCACTGTTTTTTCAATGATGGATCTTATGTGACTATTAAACACAGTGAACAGCTCAATTTGAGATACAATGTGATGCTTGAGAAGACGTAGCATGTGATGTCTTCCATTTTCTCTCTTAAGCATTTCACAAACTTGGTAACCCTATCTTTTTAATATTCGTTCACTGGATGTGGGCTTCACTGTCTAGACCAGCATTTCTTGCCCATCACAAATTGCCCTTGAGAAGGTGGTGGTGAGCTGCCTTCTTGAACCGCTGCAGTCCATGTGGTGTAGGTACACCCACAGTGCTGTTAGGAAGGGAGTTCCAGGATTTTGACCCAGTGACAGTGAAGGAACGGCGATATATTTCCAAGTCAGGATGGTGAGTGACTTGGAGGGGAACTTCCAAGTGGTGGTGTTCCCATCTATCTGCTGCCCTTATCCTTCTAGATGGTAGTGGTCATGGGTTTGAAAGGTGCTGTCGAAGGAGCATTGGTGAGTTGCTGAATCCCCTTTTGGGAGCTCAGCCTCATATGATTCGCTGTTGCCCATTCACTCAATGAAGTGATCGCCCATTGCATGTGAGACTACGACAAGAGGATCAGGTCATCCACGTTTTTATAATGATGAATAGACATGGTGACATCAATACAGGCATTGTTTATAATAGTGAAAAATATAAATTTAAAAGATATAATATTGTACCAGTGTTATCCAACTGGAAGTACTTGATTCCAACTGAACATTTAGTTAACTGTCTGAGATCCAGTGTACACATGACAGGCTCACTCCTAATGGAAGGAAATTGTTTATTGGTGATGTTATGGTTACACAGTCAAATGCTTTACTAATATCAGTTAGCACTACTGTCGATAATGTTTTCTGTTTGTCAGCTCAAGATACAACTGCTAATGAGGAACTTCAATAATCCCAGTCTAGACTGTAACAATAACGGTGTGAAGGACAAAAATGGGTAGAAATCCCTGAAATCTGTACAAGAAAATTTCTTCATCAGGATGATGTTGCCTCTGGCTGGGGGTCTGGAACAAGGGGTCACAGTCTCAGGATACGGGGTAGACCATTTAGGACTGAGATGAGCAGAAACTTCTTCACTCAGAGGGTGGTGAACCTGTGGAATTCTCTACCACAGAAGCTGTGGAGGCCAAGTCACTGAATAAATTTAAGAAGGAAATAGATAGATTTCTGGACTCAAAAGGTGTCGAGGGCTATGGGGAGAGAGCGGGAATATGGTGTTGAGATAGAGGATCAGCCATGATCATATTGAATGGCAGAGCAGGCTCGAAAAGCTGAATGATCTACTCCTGCTCCTATTTTCGATGTTTCTATCGGTATGTTTCCAGCCCAGTGAGGAACGGAAGCAGTGCGGAATTCAGTTCTGGGGAATGAAGTGGGACAAGCAGAGCAAGTTTCAATGGGAGAATATTTGGGAAACAGTGATCATAATATCATCAGGCTTAGAAAAGTTATTGAAAAGGTCAAAGAAAAATCAAATGTGAAAATATACAACTGGAAGAGGGCTAATTTTGGTGTGTTGAAAAGGACTAGAATCAATGATTGGCTGATAAAACTCTAAATGAGCAATGGGAAGTCTTCAAAGAGGAGACCAAAACTGCACACAATACTCCAGGCATGGTCTCACCAAGGCCCTGTGCAGCTGCAGTAAGACATCTTAGGTAGGAAAGTAAGTTGTGAAGAGGACATAAGGGGGCTACAAAGCAATATAGATAGGTTAAGCAAAGATCTGGTAAATGGAATGTAATGTGGGAAAATGCTATGTAAAGTAACTGAAGTTGGGGAAAGCCATTTGGAATTCCACTGTCAAGTAGGTTTTGTTTTAAATCTAAAATCTATTTTGGACTGTTGCCTTAAAGAGGGTATGTAACTGTCAGGTCAATTAGGAATCTCAGGATTTGTTATAGTAGTAAGTAATTATAGTCTTATGTATGTGTTTGAAATCTTTTATTTTGTTAATAAATAATCTAATTTAATTTGTAAAATCTCTGAAGGTCTTCGTGGTTTCATTACTCATGAATTCAGTGCACACTACAAATTACAAAACCATTTTGATAAACCACCAAGTTTCCCTTGTGGATTTGGTCTACCTGGCACACATCACCTGCCATGTCATAACAGTGTACAGTATTGGTCAACTTATTTAGGGAAGGATGTAAACGCATTGAAAAAAGGATAGACACTAAGTTTCAAATCCTCTCTGGCCACAGCAAAGGTGCCAGAGCACCTGGAGGACAGCGAATGTGGTACCATTATTCAAGAAGGGTGGTAGGGATAAACCAGGTAATTACAGGCCAGTGAGTCTAACATCAGGTAGGGAAACTATTGGAAAAAATTCTGGGGGACAGGATTTATCTCCACTTGGAGAGGCAGGGATCAGTCAGGGATAGTCACCAGCATGGCTCTGTCAGGGGGAGATCATGTCCAACAAATTTGATTAAATTTTTCGAGGAGGTGACTAGTTGTATGGACGAGGGTAGTGCAGTTGATGTAGTCTACATGGACTTCTGTACGGCTTTCAACAAGGTCCCACATGGGAGAATGGTCAAGAAGGTAAGAGCTCATGGGATCCAGGACAATTTGGCAAATTGGATGCAAAATTGGCTTAGTGGCAGGAGGCAGAGGGTGATGGTCGAAAGTTATTTTTGCAATTGGAAGCCTGTGATGAGTGGTGTACCACAGGGGTCGGTGCTGGGACCCTTGCTGTTTGTAGTGTACATTAATGATTTAGACATGAATATAGGATTACATGAAAATTGTTGGTGTCATAAATAGTGAGGAGGAAAGCCTTAGATTACAGGACGATATAGATGGGTTGGTAAGATGGGCAGAGCAGTGGCAAATGGAATTTGATCCCGAGAAGTGTGATGTGGTGCATTTTGGGAGGATTAACACGGCAAGCGAATACACAATGAATGGTAGGACCCTAGGAAGTACAGAGGATCGGAGGGACCTTGGTGTACATGTCCATAGATCCCTGAAGGCAGCAGCACAGGTAGATAAAGTGGTTAAGAAGGCATATGGGATAACTTGCTTTTATTAGTCGAGGCATAGAATATAAGAGCAGGGAGGTTATGTTGGAGCTGTATAAAATGCTAGTTAGGCCACAGCTGGAGTACTGTGTGCAGTTCTGGTCACCACACTATAGGAAGGATGTGATTGCACTAGAGAGGGTACAGATGGGATTCACAAGGATGTTCCCTGGGCTGGAGCGTTTCAGCTACGAAGAGAGACTGGATAGGCTGGGGTTGTTTTCTTTAGAGCAGAGAAGGCTGAGGGGGGACCTGATAGAGGAATACAAAATTATGAGGAGCATTGATAGGGTAGATAGGAAGAAACTTTTCCCCTTAGCGGAGGTGTCAATAACCAGGGGGCATAGATTTAAGGTAAGGGGCAGGAGGTTTAGAGGGCATTTGAGGAAAAACCTTTTCACCCAGAGGGTGGTTGGAATCTGGAACACTCTGCCTGAGGGGGCGGTAGAGGCAGGAACCCTCACAACATTTAAGAAATATATAGATGAGCACTTGAAATGCCATAACATACAGAGCAATGGGCCAAGTGCTGGAAAATGGGATTAGAATAGATAGAGGCTTGATGGCCGGCACAGATACGATGGGCCGAAGGGCCTGTTTCTGTGCTGTATAATTCTGACTCTAAAATGGGATAGAATGGGGATAAAACAATGAATAAATGAATAAAAATAAAAATAAATGGATAAGAAATAAAAATGAATGTAGAAAAAAGGGGATTAAAGAAGGGGGGCTGAGGATGGAGGAGAGAGTTCATGATCTGAAGTTGTTGAACTCAATATTCAGTCCGGAAGGCTGTAAAGTGCCTAGTCGGAAGATGAGGTGCTGTTCCTCCAGTTTGCGTTGAGCTTCACTGGAACAATGCAACAGGCCAAGGACGGACATGTGGACATGAGAGCAGGGTGGAGTGTTAAAATGGCAAGCGACAGGGAGGTCTGGGTAATGCTTGCGGACAGACCGAAGGTGTTCTGCAAAGCGGTCGCCCAGTTTGCGTTTGGTCTCTCCAATGTAGAGGAGACCGCATTGGGAGCAACGAATGTAGTAGACTAAGTTGAGGAAAGTGCAAGTGAAATGCTGCTTCACTTGAAAGGAGTGTTTGGGCCCTTGGACGGTGAGGAGAGGGGAAGTGAAGGGGCAGGTGTTGCACCTTCTGCGGTTGCATGGGAAGGTGCCGTGGGAGGGAGTTGAGGTGTAGGGGGTGATGGAGGAGTGGACCAGGGTGTCCCGGAGGGAACGATCCCTACGGAATGCCGCCGGGGGGGTGAAGGGAAGATGTGTTTGGTGGTGGCATCATGCTGGAGTCGGCGGAAATGGTGGAGGATGATCCTTTGAATGCGGAGGCTGGTGGGGTGATAAGTGAGGACAAGGGGGACCCTATCATGTTTCTGGGAGGGAGAGGAAAGTGTGAGGGCGGATGCGCGGGAGATGGGCCGGACACGGTTGAGGGCCCTGTCAACCACCGTGGGTGGAAAACCTCGGTTAAGGAAGAAGGAGGACATGTCAGAGGAACTGTTTTTGAAAGTGGCATCATCAGAACAGATGCGATGGAGGCGAAGGAACTGAGAGAATGGGATGGAGTCCTTACAGGAAGCGGGGTGTGAGGAGCTGTAGTCAAGGTAGCTGTGGGAGTCGGTAGGCTTGTAATGGATATTGGTGGACAGTCTATCACCAGAAATTGAGACAGAGAGGTCAAGGAAGGGAAGGGAAGTGTCAGAGATGGACCATGTGAAGGTTGATAAAGGGCTGGAAATTGGAAGCAAAATTGATAAATTTTTCCAAGTCCAGACGAGAGCATGAAGCAGCACCAAAGCAATCATCGATGTACCGGAGAAAGAGTTGTGGGATGGGGCTGGAGTAGGACTGGAACAAGGAATGTTCCACATACCCCATAAAGAGACAGGCATAGCTGGGGCCCATGCGGGTACCCATAGCCACACCTTTTATTTGGAGGAAGTGAGAGGAGTTAAAGGAGAAATTGTTCAGTGTGAGAACAAGTTCAGCCTGACGGAGGAGAGTAGTGGTGGATGGGGATTGTTCGGGCCTCTGTTCGAGGAAGAAGCGGAGAGCCCTCAGACCATCCTGGTGGGGGATGGAGGTGTAGAGGGATTGGACGTCCATGGTGAAGAGGAAGCGGTTGGGGCCAGGGAACTGGAAATTGTTGATATGATGTAGGGTGTCAGAGGAATCAGGGATGTAGGTGGGAAGGGACCGGACAAGGGGAGAGAGAATGGAGTCAAGATAGCAAGAAATGAGTTCCGTGGGGCAGGAACAGGCTGACACGATCGGTCTGCCGGGACAGTTCTGTTTGTGGATTTTGGGTAGGAGGTAGAAGCGGGCCGTCCGAGGTTGGGAGACTATGAGGTTGGAAGCTGTGGAGGGAAGATCTCCAGAGGAGATGAGGTCAGTGACAGTCCTGGAAACAATGGCTTGATGTTCAGTGGTGGGGTCATGGTCCAGGGGGAGGTAGGAGGATGTGTCTGCGAGTTGACGCTCAGCCTCCGCAAGGTAGAGATCAGTGCGCCAGACAACAACAGCACCACCCTTGTCAGCGGGTTTGATGACAATGTTGGGGTTGGACCTGAGAGAACGGAGTGCAGTAAGTTCAGAGAGAGACAGGTTAGAGTGGGTGAGAGGAGCAGAGAAATTGAGACGGCTAATGTCACGCTGACAGTTCTCAATGAAAAGATTGAAAGCAGGTAAGAGACCAGACAGAGGGGTCCGGGTGGAGGGAGAATATTGGAGGCAGGTGAAAGGATCCGATGAACGGGGAGAGGACTCCTGCCCAAAGAAGTGAGCACGGAGACGAAGGCGGCGGAAGAGGAGTTCAGCTAGGGTAAGTCACTCTTCTCATCACTCTCAACTCACACACTCACAAACCCTTCTCACATCCACAGAGATCTCACACCTCAAGGGACAACACTCACTAACTCTCACACACACAGGATCTATGATGTGACCCTGATCAGAGCACAAGTGAGCCTCCCTCGGCCAGACAGGAGTCGGACATTCTCAGAGGCTATGTGAAGATCTATGGAGTGTCCTCACTGCATGTTGTCATCATCCTCCTACATCTAGCGACTATTAGGGCCTCCACTGCGTCTCCATGACAGGTCCGTTCTCACAGAGGGTATTGGTGCTGCAATAAGCCAAACTGGATTCAAACATTCACAGATGCGATGTGAGGATCTACGGGGACACCTCACCGCATGTCGTCATCATCCGCCACAAATCTGGCAGCTATGAGGGCCTCCCAAGTGTGCCTGCCTCGTCTGGTCAGTGCGAGAACCTCACCCTCATCATCGTCACCACCGAGAACCCCATCACCCTCATCCCTGTCAGTGTTATGGCGGGGTTCCAAGAGCCTGGCAGGATGGCCTTTTAATTATATGCTAATGTATTACAATTAGCTCCCCCGGACCCGATGGTGGGAAATGCGGCCTCCCTGTCAGCGACTGAGTGGATTATCACCACCTGCCTTCACACCATCGTGAAACCAATCACCCCATACTGTCCACGCACCCTGCCCATGATGCCTGCTACCAGCGGGCATGGGAAATTCCACCCTCCATAGCAAAATTGAAGCCCATGGGATTAAAGGGGCATTGGCAGCATGGATACAACACTGGCTAAGCGACAGGAAATGGAGGGTCATGGTGAACAGCTGGTTTTCAGTACTGAAGGAAAGTATCTCATACGGCTCCCAGGAGTTGGTACTGGGGCCCCTCCTGCTTTTCCCAATAACAACTTACATTTATATAGGGCCTGTAACATAATGAAACATCTCAAGCACTTCACAGGAGCATTCTAAAACAAAGCAGTACACCCAGCTACAGAAGGAGGTATTAGAACAGATGACATAAAGTTTGGTCAGAGATAAACTTTGAGGAGTATCTTTAAAAGAGGAAAGTGAGGTAGAGAGGTGGGGAGATGTAGCGAGGGAATTCCAGAGTTTAAAGTCCAGGCAACTGAAGCCACCAATGATGGATTGATTAATTCTGTCTGCTTGTGTAACCCTAATTTCACTGGAGCAGGGAGATCTCGGAGGACTGTGGGACTGAAGATTTCAGAGATAGGGAGGAGCTGAGGCCATGGAGGGATTTGAAAACAAGTACAAGAATTTTAGACCTAATTCATAGAAACATAGAAACTAGGAGCAGGAGTAGGTCATTCGGCCCTTCGAGCCTGGTCCACCATTCAATATGATCATGGCTGATCTTCTATCTCAACACCACAGTCCCTCTCTCTCCCCATACCCCTTGATGCCTTTAGAGTCTAGGAATCTATTTGCTTCTTAAATATATTCAGTGACCCGGCCTCCACAGCTTCTGTGGTAGAGAATTCCACAGGTTCACCACCCTCTGAGTGAAGAAGTTTCACCTCATCTCAGTCCGAAATGGCTGGTCCCATATCCCGAGACTGTGACCCCTTGTTCCAGACCCCCAGCCAAAGGAAACATCATCCCTGCATCCAGTCTGTCCATTCCTGTCAGAATTTTATGTGTTTCAATGAGATCCCCTCTCACTCTTCTAAACTCCAGTAAATACAGGCCTAGTCAGCCCAATCTCTCCTCATACCACAATCCTGCCATCGCAGGAATCAGCCTGGTGAACCTTCGCTGCACTCCCTCTATGGCAAGTATATCCTTTCTTAGGTAAGGAGACCAAAACTGCACACAATACTCCAGGTGTGGTCTCACCAAGGCCCTGTACAGCTGCAGTAAGACATCCTTGCTCCTGTACTCATGTCCTCTCACAATGAAGGCCAACATACTATTTGCCTTCTTAACTGTTTGCTGCACCTGCATACTTGTTTTCAGTGACTGGTGTACAAGGACACCCAGGTCCCTTTGTACATCAACATTTCCCAGTCTATCACCATTTAAATAATACTCTGCCTTTCTGTTTTTCCTACCAAAGTGGATAACTTCACACTTATCCACATTATACTGCATCTGCCCTGTATTTTCCCACTCACTCAACCTGCCTAAATCACCTTGAAACCTCTTAACACCATCCTCACCGCTCACATTCCCACCAAGTTTTGTGTCATCAGCAAACTTGGAAATATTACATTTGGTTCCCTCATCCAAATCATTGATATATATTGTGAATAGCTGGGGCCCAAACACTGATCCCTGTGGTACCCCACTAGTCACCACCTGTCACTCTGAAAAAGACCCATTTATTCCCACTCTCTGTTTCCTGTCTGCTAACCAATTCTCAATCCACGTCAATATATTACCCCCAATCCCATGTGCTTTAATTTTACACACTAACCTCTTATGTGGGAATTTACCAAAAACTTTCTGAAAATCCAAATATACCACATCCACTGGTTCTCCCTTATCTATTCTGCTAGTTACATCCTCAAAAAACTCCAGTAGGTTTGTCAAACATGATTTCCCTTTCGTAAACCCATGTTCACTTTGTCTAATCCTGTTGATATTTTCTAAGTGTCCTGTTATCACATCCTTTATAATAGACTCTAGCATTTTCCCCTTCCACTGATGTTAGACTAACCGCTCTGTAATTCACTGTTTTCTCCCTCCCTCCTTTTTTAAATCGTGGGGTTACATTTCCAGCCTCCAATCTGCTGGGACTGTTCCAGAATCTACAGAATTTTGGAAGATGACAAACAACACATCCACTATTTCCACAGCAACCTCCTTTCAAACCCTGGGATGTAGATTATCAGCCCTGGGGATTTATCAGCTTTCAGTCCCATTAATTTCTCCAGTGCTATTGTTTTAGTGATACTAATTTCCTTCAATTCCTCCTTCTCACTAGAACCTTGGTTCCCTAGTATTTCTGGGAAGTTATTTGTGTCTTCCTCTGTGAAGACAGAACTAAAGTAGTTGTTTAATTGCTCTGCCATTTCCTTGTTTTCTATTTTAAATTCTCCTGTTTCAGACAGTAAGGGACCTACATTTGTCTTCACTCATCTTTTTCTTTTTACATACTTATAGAAGCTTTTACAGTCCGCTTTTATGTTTCTTGCAGGTTTACTCTCATACTCAATTTTTCCCCCTTAATCAATCTCTTGGTCCTCCTTTGCTGAATTTTAAACTGTCCCCAATCTTCGGGCTTGCTACTTTTTCTAGCAACTTTATAAGACTCCTCTTTGGGTTGAATACTATCTTTAATTTCTTTTGTTTGCCGTGGTTGGGCCACTTTTCCTGCTGTGGATGATAAGGCACCAGGACTTGGTGCCAGTTGGGAGACAGGGCAGCAAAGTTTTGGATGACCTCAAGTTTACAGAAGGTCAGTGTGGGAGACCAGCCAACAGTGCATTGGAATAGTTGCATCCAGAGATAACAAAGGCATGAATGAGAATTTCAACAGCTGGTGAACTGAGAGAGGGTGAAACTGGGCGATGTTATGGAGGTGGAATTCCCAAGTATCAACTCTGATCCCAGTCAACTTGAAGTCTCACTTGCAGGCATCCTTGTATCACAGAGAAGTATATTAGCATGGATAGAGGGTTGGCTAAATAATAGAAGACAGAGAGTTGGGATAAGGGGGGCATTTTCAGGTTGGCAACCTGTAACTAGTGGAATGCCACAGGGATCAGTGCTGGGGCCACAATTATTTACAATATATATTAATGACTTGGATGTGGGAAGTGAATGTACTATCGCCAAGTTTGCGGATGACACAAAAATAGATGGGAAGGCAAGTGGTGAGGATGACACAAGGAGTCTACAGAGAGATATAGACAGGTTAAGTGAGTGGGCAAAAAAGTAGCAGATGGAATATAATGTGTGAAAATGAGAGGTTATGCCCTTTGGCAGGAAGAATAGAGGAGCTGAATATTATTTAAATGGAGAAAGGCTGCAGAAAGCTGTAGCACAGAGGGATTTGGGGGTCCTCGTGCATGAATCCTAAAAGGCTAGCATACAAGTTCAGCAGGTAATAGGGAAGGCAAATGGAATGTTGGCCTTTATTTCAAAGGGAATGGAGTATAAAAATAGGGAAGTCTTGCTAAAACTATACAAGGAATTAGTTAGACCACACCTAGAATACTGTGAACAGTTTTGGTCCCCTTATCTAAGGAAAGACATACTGGCATTGGAGGCAGTAGCCTGGATATGGAGGGATTTTCTTATGAGGAGAGGTTGAGTAGGTTGGGTCTGTACTCATTGGAGTTTAGAAGAATGAGAGGAGATCTTATTGAAACATATAAGATTCTTAGGGGGCTTGACAGGGTAGATGCTGAGAGGTTGTTTCCCCTTGTGGGAGAGTCTAGGACCAGAGGGATAATCTCAGAGTAAGGGGTCGCCCATTTAAGACAGAGATGAGGAGGAATTTCTTCTCTCAGAGGGTAGTGAATCTGTGGAATTCTTTACCGCAGAGGGTTGTAGAGGCTGGGCCGTTAAGTATATTCAAGGCTGAGATAGACAGGTTTTTAATCAGTAAGGGACTCAAGGGTCATGGGGAGAAGGAAAGGAAAGTGGAGTTGAGGATTATCAGATCAGCCATGATCTTGTTAAATGGCAGAGCAGACTTGATGGGCCGAATGGCCTATTTCCGCTCCTACATCTTATGGTCTGACAGGGAGGACCTGTTGATCTTGTTCTGATAGCCAGCTTGCCAGTGAGCATTTCTCTGGGAATGTGGCTGTCCTGGACACAGGGTGTCAGAAAGGGCATGAAAAAAGCAGAGGACAAAATAAATGACCAGGTGGTGGAAAATAGAGCCCACCAGAAGGAAAAAAACATCAATAAACTTTGGGCCAAAACCATTCATCTGTGGAAGGAACTCTGCCAAACGCAAATTGGCCTCTACAGCCACAACAGACGATGTCCAATCCAGGAGTAATGTACACACCGGACACAATCCATTGTCTCCTGAGAATCTAATCTATTCTTAATTCATTCACGGGATGTGGGCGTCGCTGGCTGGGCCAGCATTTATTGCCCTTGAGAAGGTGGTGGTGAGCTGCCTTCTTGAATCGCTGCAGTCCATGTGGTGTAGGTACACCCACAGTGCTGTTAGGAAGGGAGTTCCAGGATTTTGACCCAGCGACAGTGAATTAACGGTGACATATTTCCGAGTGTGGTGAGGATCAAGAACAAAGGGTTCCTGTACAAAGAGTGATTTGCAAAAGAAGCAAGTGTGAGGTGAGAAAAAGCTTTTTCGCACAACGAATGGTTCGGGTCTGGAATGCACTGCCTGGAAGTGTGGTGGAGGCAGGTTCAGTTGAGGCATTCAAGGGGGCATTAGATGAATATTTGAATAGAAACAATGTGCAGGGGTACGGGGAAAAGGCAGGGCAATGGCACTAGGTCATAATGCTCATTTGGAGAGCCACTGCAGACATGATGGTCCAAAGGGCCTCCTTCTGTGCTGTTAAATTTCTGTGATTCTGTGAGTGACTTGGAGGGGAACTTCCAGGTGTTGGTGTTCCCATTTATCTGCTGCCCTTGTCCTTCCAGATGGTAGTGGTTGTGGATTTGGAAGGTGCTGTCAAATGAGCCTTGGTGAATTCCTGCAGTGCATCTTGTAGATGGTACACACTGCTGCTACTGTGTGTTGGTGGTGGAGGGAGTGAATGTTTGTGGCTGTGGTGCCAATCAAGTGGGCTGCTTTATCCTGGACGGTGTCCAACTTCTTGAGTGTTGTAGGAGCTGCACTCATCCAGGCAAGTGGGGAGTATTCCATCCCACTCCTGACTTGTGCCTTGTAGATGATGGTGCTATAGAGACTCAGGGGTGAGTTCCTCGCCACAGAATTCCCAGCCTCGGACCTGCTCTTGTAGCCACAGTAATTGGCACCACATTCACAAACATTCACTTCATCCACCACTGACACACAATAGCAGCAGAGTCTCGGCGTGTCCAGATCTTGCTGCATTTGGACATGGACTGCTTCAGTATCTGAGGAGTTGCAAATGGTGGTGAACATTGTGCAATCATCAGCGAACATCCCCACTTCTGACCTTATGATGGAAGGAAGGTCATTGATGAAGCAACTGAAGATGGTTGGGCCGAGGACACTACCCTGAGGAACTCCTGCAGTAATGTCCTGGAGCTGAGATGACTGACCTCCAACAACCATAACCATCTTCCTTTGTACTAGGTATGACTCCAACCAACGGAGAGTTTTCCCCCTGATTCTCATTGACTCCAGTTTTGCTAGGGCTCCTTGATGCCACACTCGGTCAAATGCTGCCTTGATGTCAAGGGCAGTCAATCTCACCTCTGGAGTTCAGCACTTTCAGCAGGTTATTGCTAAGCCAGTGCCGCTTGAGAGCACAGTTGATGACCCCTTCCATCACTTTACTGATGATCAAGCATAGGCTGATGGGGCGGTAATTGGCCGGGCTGCAATGGTCCTGCATTTTGTGTACAGGACATACCTGGGCAATTTTCCACACAGCCGGGTAGATGCCAGTGTTGTAGCTGCACTGGAACAGCTTGGCTAGGGGTGCGGCAAGTTCTGGAGCACAAGTCTTCAGTATTATTGCCAGAATATTGTCAGGGCCCAGAGCCTTTGCAGTATCCAGTGCCTTCAGCCGTTTCTTGATATCACATGGAGTGAATCGAATTGGCTGAAGACTGGCATCTGTGGTGCTGGGGATCTCTGGAGGAGGCCGAATTGGATCATAGATACAAATGCTTCAGCCTTATCTTTTGCACTGATGTGCTGGGCTCCCACATCATTGAGGATGGGGATATTTGTGGAGCCTCCTCCTCCAGTGAGTTGTTTAATTGTCCACCACCATTCATGACTGGATGTGGCAGGACTGCAGAGCTTAGATCTGATCCATTGGTTGTGGGATCGCTTAGCTCTGTCCAGCTTATGTTGTTTGGGATGCAAGTAGTCCTGTGTTATAGCTTCACCAGGTTGACACCTCATTTTTAGGTATGCCTGGTGCTGCTCCTGGCATGCCCTCCTGCACTCTTCATTGAACCAGGGTTTGATAGTAAAGGTAAACTGGAGGATTACCGAGAGGAGAGTGTGATAGGAGGACCCTGGGACAGGCAGTCAGCAGCACCTAGAGGAGAGCAGAGGAGCTATAAAAACAGTGTGAGAAGCAGTGAGAGTTTGAGAGCAGAGGTGACTGAGGGAGTTCAGGAAGGAGGGAGGAGGTGCTCCTTTCTTTTTCTACCTTTCCTCAAAGAGAAGAGCCTTGGTAAGTAGGACCTGGTGAGTAAATTAGAAAAGTGTAATATTTTTAAACAAGTTGCTATACTTGGATTTAACTGAAGTGCCAGGAATAAGAGAAATTTAGGGCCAATATAATGTAACTAATCCGAAGTAGAATAGAATTAATGTAAGGGAAGTAGAGTTAAGACATGGCAGGGCAGCTCAGTCACGTGTCCTGTAATATGTACGAAGTCATGGACACTATCAGTGTCCTAGACGACCACATGTGGAGGAAGTCCTGTCAGCTGCAGAAACTTGAGCTGCGGGTTTCAGAGCTCGAGAGGCGGCTGGAGTCACTGTGGCACATCCGCGAGGCTGAGAGCTACGTGGATAGAAGGTTCAGAGAGGTGGTCGCACCGCAGCTTAAGAGCCCAGAGATAGAGAGGGAATGGGTGACCACCAGGCAGTCCAAGAGAAGTAGGCAGGTAGTGCAGGGGTCCCCCGGGGTCCCACTCACAAATCGGTTTTCCGTCTTGGAAGCTGGTGAGGGCACTGTTTCCTCAGAGGAGTGCAGTCAGAGCCAAGTTTGTGGCACCACGAGCGGCTCAGCTGTACAGGAGGGGAGGAAGAAGAAAGGAAGAGCTATAGTGATAGGGGATTCATTGGTTAGGGGAACAGACAGGCGTTTCTGTGGCTGTAGACGTGACTCCAGGATGGTGTGTTGCCTCCTTGGTGCCAGGGTCAAGGATGTCACAGAGCGACTGCAGGACATTCTTTTGGGGGGAGGGTGATCAGCCAGAGGTCGTGATCCATACTGGGACCAATGACTTAGGTAGGAAGGGGGATGTGGTCCTGCAATCAGAATTTAGGGAGCTAGGTAGAAAATTAGCAAGCTGGACCTCTAATGTAGTAATCTCCGGATTGCTCCCAGTGCCACATGCCGGTGAGTACAGAGATGGAGGATAAGGCAGATGAATACGTGGCTGGAAAGATGGTGCAGGAGGGAGGGCTATAGATTCCTGGGACACTGGGACTGGCTCTGGGGGAGATGGAACCTGTACAAGCCGGACAGGTTGCACCTGAACAGAGCTGGGACTGAGTGCCTTGCGTGGTGCTTTGCCAGTGCTGTTGGGAGGGCTTTAAACTAACTCGGCAGGGGTGTGGGAAGCAAGAGAAAATATTAGAGAGGAAGACCGGGGTGCACAAAATACTGGGAGGGACAGAGAGCACCAGTATAGAGAATAATAAGTTAATAGGTAAAGTCGGGGTAAGGGAGAAAGTAACAAAAACCAAATCAGGGTTACTATGCATGTATGTGAATACACGGAGTATAGTAAATAAGATTGGGGAGTTACAGGTGCAGATTGCCATGTGGAAATGATGTTGTGGCAATAACAGAGACCTGGCTCAATGAAGGACCGAACTGGGTGTTAAATATTCCTGGGTACAAGGTATTCAGAAGAGATAGGAAAGGGGGAGGGGTGGCGGTATTGGTTAAGGAGAGCATTGCAGTGCTGGAGAAAGAGGATGTCCCAGAGGGTTCGAGGACAGAATCAATTTGGCTAGAGCTAAGGAACAAAAAGGATGCAATTACATTGCTCAGTGTAGTCTATAGACCCCGCCCCCCCCCAACTAGTGAGATGTAGAGAAACAAATCTGCAGGGAAATTAGAGAGATGCAAACATTATAGAGTAGTTATAATGGGTGAGTTTAATTACCCGAATGTAGACTGGGACAGTGGTAGTGTAAAGGGTGGAGAGGGGCAGAAGTTCCTATATTTGTTCAGGAAAATTTTCTACAGCAGTATGTTTCCAATCCAACAAGAAATCCAGTTTGCAGATGATACGAAGCTTGGGAGTGTTGTAAACTGCGAGGAGGATGGTGTGGAACTTCAAGAGGACATAGACAAGTTGGTGGTGTGGGCGGATAGGTGGCAGATGAAGTTCAATGTGGAGAAGTGTGAGGTGATGCATTTTGGTAGGAAGAACATGGACAGACAATATAAAATAAGGAGAGAGATTTTGAAGGGGGTTCAGGAGCAGAAAGACCTGGGTATATATGTGCATCAATCATTGAAGGTACAGGACAAGTGGAGAGAGCAGTTAATAAAATATATAGTATCCTGGGCTTTATTAATAGGGGCATAGAGTACAAGAGCAGGGAGGTCACGCTGAGTTTATACAAGATACTCATTAGACCTCAGCTGGAATATTGTGTACAGTTCTGGGCGCCACATTATAGGAAGGATGTGAACACATTGGAGACAGTGCAGAAGAGGTTTACAAGAATGGTTCCAGGGATGAGAAACTTCAGTTATGAAGATAGATTGGGGAGGTTGGGACTGTTCTCCTTGGAGAGAAGGTGGCTAAGAGGAGATTTGATAGAGATGTTCAAAACCATGAGGGGGCTGGACAGAGTAGATAGGGAGAAGCTCGTAAAAGGATCAAGAACAAGAGGGCACAGATTTAAAGTGATTTGGGAAGAAGCAGCAAATATGATGTGAGAAAAAACTCTTTCACACAACGAATGGTTCGGGTCTGGAAAGCACTGTCTGGAAGTGTGGTGGAGGCAGGTTCAATCGAGGCATTCAAGAGGGCATTAGGTGATTATTTGAATAGAAACAATGTGCAGGGGTACAGGGAAAAGGCAGGGCAATGGCACTAGGTCATAATGCTCATTTGGAGAGCCAGTGCAGACATGATGGGCACCATTAAAATTCTGTGATATGCCGGGCCATGAGGTTACAGATTGTGTTTGAGTACAATTCTGCTGCTGCTGATGGCCCACAGCACCTCATGGATGCCCAGTCTTGAGTTGCTAGATCTGTTTGAAATATATCACATTTAGCACGGTGGTAGTGCCCTAAATATAATGGAGGGGATCCTCAATGTGAAGGCGGGACTTTGTCTCCATGACAACTCTGTGGTGGTCACTCCTATCGATACCGTCATGGACAGATGCATCTGCGGCAGGCAGGTTGGTGAGGATGAGGTCAAGTATGTTTTTCCCTCTTGTTGACTCCCTCACCACCTGCCGCAGACCCAGTCTAGCAGCGATGTCATTTAGGACTCAGTCAGTAGTGGTGCTACCGAGCCACTCTTGGTGATGAACATTGAAATCCCCCACCCAGAGTACATTCTGCACCCTTGCCACCCTCAGTGCTTCCTCCAAGTGATGTTCAACATGGAGGAGCACTGATTCATCAGCTGAGGGAGGGCGGTATGTGGTAATCAGCAGGAGGTTTCCTTGCCCATGTTTGACCTGATGCCATGAGACTTCATGGGGTCCAGAGTCAATGTTGAGGATTCCCAGGACAACTCCCTCCCAACTGTATACCACTGTGCTGCTGAGACAGGACATACCCAGGGATGGTGATGGTGGAGTCTGGGACATTATCTGTAATGTATGACTCCGTGAGGATGACTTTGTCAGGCTGTTGCTTGACTAGTCTGTGAGACAGCTCTCCCAATTTTGGCACTAGCCCCTAGATGTTAATAAGGAGGACTTTGCAGGATCGACAGGGCTGGGTGCACCCTTGCAATTTCTAGTTCCAGTTTTTTTTTTCCCTTTTTTGACTTTTCAGCAGCAGTCTGATACAACTGAGTGTCTGGCTAGGCCATTTCAGAGGGCATTTAAGAGTCAACCACATTGCTGTGGGTCTGGAGTCACATGTAGGCCAGACCAGGTAAGGACAGCAGATTTCCTTCCCTAAAGAACATTAATGAACCAGATAGGTTTTTACAACAATCGATGATAATTTCATGGTCACCATTACTGAGACTGGCTTTGAATTCCAGATTTTTTATTAGTCAATTGAGCCCAGCTGCCAGAGTGGGATTTGAACTCTTGCTCCCAGAGCATTTGCCTGGGCCTCTGGGTTACTGGCCTAGTGACATTACTACTACACCACCATCTCCCTAATCACCAAAACAATCCAGTCAGTTATTTGTTATATTTAACCCTGTTTCATGGCCTGGTCCCTGCTTACTGCTACAACCTCCTCCAACCTAAAAGATCGCTGCACTCATCCAATAGAGGCATAGAGTACAGAGCAGGGAGGTTATGTTGAACTTGTATAAATCACTAGTTCAGCCTCAGCTGGAGTATTGTGTCCAGTTCTGGGCGCCGCACTTTAGGCAGGATGTGAAGGCATTGGAGAGAGTGCAGAAAAGATTCATGAGAATGGTTTCAAGGATGAGACACTTCAGCTATGAAGATTGGAGAAGTTGGGTCTGTTTATCTTGAAGAGAAGGCTGAGTGGAGATTTGATAGAGGTGCTCAAAATCATGAGGGGTCTGGACAGAGTAGATGGGGAGAATAGTTCCCAGTCGTAAAACGATCGAGAACGAGAGGGCACAGTTTTAAAGTAATTAGTAAAAGAAGCAAAAAAGTGATATGAGGGGAAACTTTTCCATGTAGGGTTTGGAATACACTGTCCGAGAGTGTGGTGGAGACAGGGTCAATCGAGTGGTTAGGGTCTGGAATGCTCTGTCTGAGACTGTGGTGGAGACAGGGTCAATTGAGTGGTTAGGGTCTGGAATGCACTGTCTGAGAATGTGGTGGAGACAGGGTCAATCGAGTGGTTAGGATATATAATGCACTGTCTGAGAGTGTGGTGGAGACAGGGTCAATCGAGTGGTTAGGGTCTGGAATGCACTGTCTGAGAGTGTGGTGGAGACAGGGTCAATCAAGTGGTTAGGGTCTGGAATGCACTGTCTGAGAGTGTGGTGGAGACAGGGTCAATCGAGTGGTTAGGATCTGGAACGCACTATCTGAGAGTGTGGTGGAGACAGGGTCAATCGAGTGGTTAGGGTTTGGAATGCACTGTCTGAGAGTGTGGTGGAGACAGGGTCAATCGAGTGGTTAGGATCTGGAATGCACTGAGAGTGCGTTGGAGACAGGGTCAATCGAGTGGTTAAGATCTGGAATGCACTGGCTGAGAGTGTGGTGGAGACAGGGTCAATCGAGTGGTTAGGGTCTGGAATGCACTGTCTGAGAGTGTGGTGGAGACAGGGTCAATTGAGTGGTTAGGGTCTGGAATGCACTGTCTGAGAGTGTGGTGGAGACAGGGTCAATTGAGTGGTTAGGGTCTGGAATGCACTGTCTGAGAGTGTGGTGGAGACAGGGTCAATCGAGTGGTTAGGATCTGGAATGCACTGAGAGTGCGTTGGAGACAGGGTCAATCGAGTGGTTAAGATCTGGAATGCACTGTCTGAGAGTGTGGTGGAGACAGGGTCAATTGAGTGGTTAGGGTCTGGAATGCACTGTCTGAGAGTGTGGTGGAGACAGGGTCAATCGAGTGGTTAGGGTCTGGAATGCACTGTCTGAGAGTGTGGTGGAGACAGGGTCAATTGAGTGGTTAGGGTCTGGAATGCACTGTCTGAGAGTGTGGTGGAGACAGGGTCAATTGAGTGGTTAGGGTCTGGAATGCACTGTCTGAGAGTGTGGTGGAGACAGGGTCAATCGAGTGGTTAGGATCTGGAATGCACTGAGAGTGCGTTGGAGACAGGGTCAATCGAGTGGTTAAGATCTGGAATGCACTGTCTGAGAGTGTGGTGGAGACAGGGTCAATCGAGTGGTTAGGATCTGGAATGCACTGAGTGCGCGTTGGAGACAGGGTCAATCGAGTGGTTAAGATCTGGAATGCACTGTCTGAGAGTGTGGTGGAGACAGGGTCAATCGAGTGGTTAGGATCTGGAACGCACTGTCTGAGAGTGTGGTGGAGACAGGGTCAATCGAGTGGTTAGGGTCTGGAATGCACTGTCTGAGAGTGTGGGGGAGACAGGGTCAATCGAGTGGTTAGGGTCTGGAATGCACTGAGAGTGCGTTGGAGACAGGGTCAATCAAAGCTTTCAAAAGGGAATGAGTCTGTTATCTGAAGATGAAGAATGTGCAGGGTTACAGGGAGAAGGTAGGGGAGTGGTACCAGGTGAATTGCTCATTCGGAGAGCCTGTACGGTCATTTCGGGCTGAATGGCCTCCTTCTGCACTAACAATTCTCTGAAGCAACAGCTTCAGCCTCTCTTTGCTCCTTTAGATCTACCTCTTTAACCCAGCTTTTGTTCATCGACTGTAAGCCTCCAGCCTCCTTCTGTGGCTCAGTGTTAAGTTTTGTTTTATAATGCCCCTGTCAAGCACACTGGGGCTGTTCCTGTATATTTAAGCTGATGTTTAATTCGTTTTGGTCCCCCCAATGGGGAAGATGATTAGATGGTGAACAGGAGGCTGCTGCACGTATTTATACTGGTACAGTAGCATAGCAGTAATATCACTGAACTTGGTAATGAAGAGATCTAGCCTGATGATCCAGAAACATGAGCTCACATCTCACCACAGCAGCTGGTGGGGTTTTAATTCATTTAAATTAATAAATCTGGAATATAAAGCCAGTCTCAGTAATGGTGACCATGAAACTATCATCGATTGTCTTAATACTGATCTGGTTCACTAATGTCCTTTAGGGAAGGAAATCTGCCGTCCTTACCTGGTCTGGCCTACATGTGACTCCAGACCCTGGAGGCATCCTGGCTAAGTTTGCAGATGATACAAAGATAGGTGGAGGGACAGGTAGTATTGAGGAGGCGGGGAGGCTGCAGAAGGATTTGGACAGGTTAGGAGAATGGGCAAAGAAGTGGCAGATGGAATACAACGTGGGGAAATGTGAGATCATGCACTTTGGCAGGAAGAATAGAGGCATAGACTATTTTCTAAATGGGGAGAGAATTCAGAAATCTGGAGTGCAAAGGGTCTTGGGAGTCCTAGTCCTGGATTCTCTTAAGGTTAACTTGCAGGTTGAGTCGGTAGTTAGGAAGGCAAATGCAATGTTGGCATTTATTTTGAGAGGGCTAGAATATGAAAGCAGGGATGTGCTGCTGAGGCTTTATAAGGCTCTGGTCAGACCACATTTAGAATATTGTGAGCAATTTTGGGCCCCGTATCTCAGGAAGGATGTGCTGGCCCTGGAGAGGGTCCAGAGGAGATTCACAAGAACGATCCCAGGAATGAAAGGCTTAACATATGAGGAACATTTGAGGACTCTGGGTCTAAACTCGATGGAGTTTAGAAGGATGAGGGGGGATCTGATTGAAACTTACAGAATACTGAAAGGCCTGGATAGAGTGGACGTGGGGAAGATGTTTCCATTAGTAGGAGAGACTAGGACCCGAGGGCACAGCCTCAGAGTAAAGGGAAGACCTTTTAGAACAGAGATGAGCAGAAACTTCTTTAGCCAGAGAGTGGTGAATCTATGGAATTCATTGCCACAGAAGGCTGTGGAGGCCAGGTCATTGAATGTATTTAAGACCGAGATAGATAGGTCCTTGATTGGTAAGGGGATCAAAGGTTACGGGGATAAGGCGGGAGAATGGGATTGAGAAACTTACCAGCCATGATTGAATGGCGGAGCAGACTCGATGGGCCGAATGGCCTAATTTCTGCTCCTATGTCTTATGGTCTTATGGACCCACAGCAATGTGGTTGACTCTTAAAGGGCCGAGCAAGACACTCAGTTGGCTTGAAGAAAGTGCTATGGCCATCACCATATGGAATGGTGATATAACGTGGCTGCTTTCTCACACCTCAGCATGGGGAATAAGCAGCAGACTTGCCTGTTACACCCACATCCCATCAATGATTGAAAGACCAAATGTCAAATGTACCCCAATTAACAACAAAAATAATTGTAGTTTTTCCCCAATTACTTTCAATTCCTGTTTTATTGTAACCATTTCCAAAGTTCCATTTTTTCCAATTGTGAAGTTTACTTTATCAAATTGGTTCATTTGCAAATGAAGCTGAAGTTTTCGCTCTCAATAGTTGGTGCTCATGTTATAAGAAATCTTTCTGCATGAGAATGCTGAGACACCACATTAGTATTTATTTTAGACAGTGTTAAGTGTTCTGTACCAGGCTGAGCGTTGTTGCTTTATTGGAATGTGTGAGGTTGACTGCAAGTGATGTATTTAAACAGATTCCAATCATCAGCAAATTCCTGTCCCACCCTCTCCCACCCCCAACCAGGCAGCAGATTCCTGTCACGCCCCCCTGCACCCACCCCCACTGCACCCACCCCCACCCCCCCAGCACCCACCGCCCCCCCCGCCCCCACCCCCCACCTCCCCACCTCCCCACCTCCCCACCTCCCCCCGCCCCCACCCCCCCAGGCAGCAAAAGATTGAACAAAATCAAGAGCAGCACAATACACGGCTAAACCCAGCCCACTGGTGTGGAGCTGCCC
Source organism: Cetorhinus maximus (assembly GCF_964194155.1). NCBI lineage: Eukaryota > Metazoa > Chordata > Chondrichthyes > Lamniformes > Cetorhinidae > Cetorhinus > Cetorhinus maximus. The sequence continues at coordinate 105,613,402 of NC_135894.1, read as the reverse complement.
TGATTTAGCTGAGCGAGTGATCATCTTAATAACTTCACATCTCAGATCAATAGATTATTGCCAGCCAGGGGAATTAATGGATAATGAAGCAATGTAGGTAGGTTATATGCTTCAGACCCAGGTCAGCTATGATCGCTCTGACTGGTGGAGCAGGATTCAGGGGCTGAATGGCCTCTTCCTGTTTCTGAATTGTGAGATAAACCCTCTCACTGGGCAAGACGCTGCAGAATGGGAAGTGGTCTGATCAACATCTGTTCATTCCATCAATCAATTTTCAACATTGTTCATCCTTCCCCTTCTTCAGCTCCGATTTACCCCCCCCACCCACAACGAGCTGCAGCCCCCTCATGCCCACCTTCCTTCCATTAACAGCCAGCTCGGATTTACCCCCCCACCCACAACGGGCTGCAGCCCCCTCATGCCCACCTTCCACTAACAGCCAGCTGCCCAGTCATGTTGCAGACACACATGCAGCTCCCCAGCCAGCAGTTCTGTGGGTTCACGCGACATTTCAGGAAAGGCCTGCAGTCACCAGAAAGAAGCCCACAGCCAGAGTTCGGAGTCGGAGTGCACTGCATCGCCACAGCATCACACAGCAGCTTCTCCCATCCTCGGCCTTTTGCTGCCTGCTCTCACTTCCAGTGTCTCCAATTTCCTTTTGCTCTGTCTCTGGTGAATTCTCTGTTGTTTCTTCAGCTGATACTCGGCCATGTTATCGATGCTCATTTTGTACAAATTACTGTAGCTAATTTCAGCGGCTGAGCCTGCCAGGGGGACAATAAAGAACAACAGTTAAAGGTGGGACTCTGATCGAGGGGATTATGGGGTTTATATCTAGAGCAACAGATACCCAGGAGTGAGCTACAGACTGGGAATCTAATCGAGTGGCTCAGAGTAGTTTATATATAGAATTACAACTTGTATTTATGGGGCCAGGCAACTGAAGGCACTGTCACCGATGATGGCACGATTAAAATTGGGGATGCTCAAGAGGCTGGAATTGAAGAAGTGCAGAGATATTGGGGAATTGTGGGGCTGGAGATTAGAGATAGGAAGGGTGGGGGGAGGGTGGGGGATTTGAAAACAAGCATGAGAATTTTAAAATTGAGGCCTTGTTTAATCAGGAGCCAATGTGGGTCAGTGAGCACAGGGGTGAGAGGTGAGAGTTAGGACACGGGTTTCTGAGATTTAGATGACGTCAAGTTTATGGAGGGAGATCAGCCAGGAACATGTTGGAATGGTCAAGTCCAGAGGTAACAAAGGCAGGAATGAGGGTTTTAGCAGCCAATGAGCAGAGACGAGGTGGTTTTAGTGACAGCACAAATAGGAGGTCACAAGATTGCAAACAGTCTCAAACTGTTACCAGGTCAAGGGGTGGAACCAGTAGAGGGAAAGGAAATTCTGGCTCATCCAGTACTGGATGTCGGATAAGCAGTCTGATAATTTAGGAAGAGTGGAGGAGTCGAGAGAGGTGGTGGTGAGGTCGAGCTGGGTGTCCTCAGTGTACATGTGAAAACTAACACGGTCTTCAGGTGATGTCATTGAGGAGCACCATGTAGATGAGAAATAGGAGGGGCTAAGGGGAGATCCTCAAGGGGTACGGGGATGGCGTGGGCAAGTGTTATTGAGGTAGATGATCAGCCATGGATCCAACTGAATGGCAGAACAGGCTCGACAGGCTGAATGACCCCCTCCTGTTCCTATGTTAAGGGATACCAGAGGTAATGGGGCGGGAGCAGGAAGAGAAGCTATTGCAGCAGAGTGTCTGGCCACGATTAGATAGATAAGAATGGAACAGGTGCGAGCAACCCCACCCAGCTGGACAACAGTGGAGAGGAGCTGGGGGAGGATGGTGTGGTCAAACTGTGTTCAAGGCTGCAAACAGGTCGAGAAAGATTTGGGGGTGGGGAAGGAAAAGTTTACCTTTGTCACAGTCACACAAGTTGTCATTTGTGATTTTGATAAGAGCCATTTTTGGTCCTGGACTACGGGTCCCGCTGGCGCCAACTCTCCCTGGGGTACGGGTCCCACTGGCGCCAACCCTCCCTGGGGTACGGGTCCCACTGGCGCCAACCCTCCCTGGGGTACGGGTCCCACTGGCGCCAACCCTCCCTGGGGTACGGGTCCCACTGGCGCCAACCCTCCCTGGGGTACGGGTCCCACTGGCGCCAACCCTCCCTGGGGTACGGGTCCCACTGGCGCCAACCCTCCCTGGGGTACGGGTCCCACTGGCGCCAACCCTCCCTGGGGTACGGGTCCCACTGGCGCCAACCCTCCCTGGGATACGGGTCCCGCTGGCGCCAACCCTCCCTGGGATACGGGTCCCGCTGGCGCCAACCCTCCCTGGGGTACGGGTCCCGCTGTTGCCAACCCTCCCTGGGATACGGGTCCCGTCCCGCTGGTGCCAACCCTCCCTGGGGTATGGGTCCCACTGGCACCAACCCTCCCTGGGGTATGGGTCCCACTGGCACCAACCCTCCCTGGGGTACGGGTCCCACTGGCGCCAACCCTCCCTGGGGTACGGGTCCCACTGGCGCCAACCCTCCCTGGGGTACGGGTCCCACTGGCGCCAACCCTCCCTGGGGTACGGTCCCACTGGCGCCAACTCTCCCTGGGGTACGGGTCCCACTGGCGCCAACCCTCCCTGGGGTACGGGTCCCACTGGCGCCAACCCTCCCTGGGGTACGGGTCCCGCTGGCGCCAACCCTCCCTGGGATACGGGTCCCGCTGGCGCCAACCCTCCCTGGGATACGGGTCCCGCTGGCGCCAACCCTCCCTGGGGTACGGGTCCCGCTGGCGCCAACCCTCCCTGGGATACGGGTCCCGTCCCGCTGGTGCTAACCCTCCCTGGGGTATGGGTCCCACTGGCACCAACCCTCCCTGGGGTACGGGTCCCACTGGCGCCAACCCTCCCTGGGGTACGGGTCCTGCTCGCGCCAACCCTCCCTGGGGTACGGGTCCCGCTCGCGCCAACCCTCCCTGGGATATGGGTCCCGCTGGCCCCAACCCTCCCTGGGGTACGGGTCCCGCTGGCCCCAACCCTCCCTGGGGTACGGGTCCCGCTGGCCCCAACCCTCCCTGGGGTACGGGTCCCGCTGGCCCCAACCCTCCCTGGGGTACAGGTCCCACTGGCCCCAACCCTCCCTGGGGTACGGGTCCCGCTGGCCCCAACCCTCCCTGGGGTACAGGTCCCACTGGCCCCAACCCTCCCTGGGGTAGATTTACCTACCCTGGAATACTGGCCAGTTGGCACGAATGACCTCTTTGATCCTCAACTGATCTGGATGATCTGGAATTTCCTATTGAAGAGATGAGTGGATGTTAGTATTCACACGGTTTACAAAATGTTGGTGTGAGATTGGCTGCCACAGCAACGGTTGAGTTAAGGGTTCCCCGAATTCTTGAGCCTCAGGGACTGTCCCAGAAGAGTGTGAATTTACTGAGGTATGAGAGCCTTCAGTTCTGTAAATTCTTGAACATTTTGATATTCATTGCCTGAGGTCACAATCTGAGCAGCTACTTTATTCCGTATATGGGGAGAATCTCTACCTTCCCAATTTCACTTATCCCCTCACACTGCCCCATCACTGGTCTCAGACCCCATCCTGTCACACAGGAATGTAAGAAATAGAAGGAGGGGGCCATTCAGCCCATCAAGCCACTCTGTCATTCAAACAGATCATGGTTGACCATTTACCTCTGTTAGGGGGAAATTAAAAATGCTAAAAGAGAATACAGTAAGAATTTATTGAAAAACCCTTAATCTCATGGCAGCTAAATATATTAAAAGTAGAAGATTACCAGATGAACATTGCACAGCCTTGAGAGTCAGACTGGAGACAAAAAGTATGATATAAATTAGATTAAGGTGTACTCCCCTCTCACATAGGGAAGGGGCAGATCGTTTTAGCTTAGATATGGGAAGACAAGCAAGGGGCAAACAGGGGGCTTTGATGAAACTCACGCATTCTTGAGTTGTGAGAACCAAGGTCTTTGCGTACGTGTTTTAATTTTGATTGGATAATATAATTATGTATACAGCCTTTAGAATAATTGTTTAGCAAAATCACCTGTTTATGTACTCAATAGGATAGAGTTAGCATGGGACCGGTGTGTCGGTTCCGATTGGATGTATTCAAATGTACTCAAATGTACGATGATAAGTAAAAGTACAAAAGTAGTGAAATGTAATCAATCAGGGAGCTGCTGGGTCTTCTTAGGAATGATTGCGGCTCCCTTGCATCTGCTTGAATAAAACTGGTAAAAAGGAAGCCTGAATCTCTGTGGGTTGTTGCAGGATTGGAGAGTGTACCATCTTCACCTCTTAAGCCATTTTTCTCCACTATCCCCATATCCCTTGATGTCATTAGTCGATTTCTGTCTTGAACCTGCTCAATGATTGAGCTTCCACAGTCCTCCGGGATAGAGAATTCCAAAGATTCACCTCCCTTTAAGTGAAGAAATTCCTCTTGATCTCAGTCTTAAATGGCCTGTCCCTTATTCTGAGACTGTGTCCCCTGGTTCTAGACTCATCAGCCAATGAAAACATCCTATCCACATCTACCCTGTCAGAATTTAGTAAGCTTCAAGAGGTCACTGACCTACGATCCTGCCCCCCACCCCACCCTCCACTGTCGAATATGAATGAGCAGCAGCCTCATCCCCCTCAACCACTCACCTGCCACAACCCCTCCTGCAGTTGGTACAGAACAGCCACCTCACCATCCAGGACCCAGAGCCCCCCAGAGTCATCGAACGACATATCGCAGGCGCGCTGTTTCACTGTGATTGTCTGCCGGTGAACCAGTCTCAAAGATTCCACATCCAGCTCAAGGACATACACTGAGGAGAAACTGAGCAACCAGGGCTTCAGTACAGGAAACACAGACAGGATAATATCACATAGCACAGAGTAAAGCTCCCTCTACACTGTCCCCATCAAACACTCCCGGGACAGGTACAGCACGGGGTTAGATACAGAGTAAACCTCCCTCGACACTGTCCCCATCAAACACTCCCAGGGCAGGTACAGCACGGGGTTATATACAGAGTAAAGCTCCCTCTACACTGTCCCCATCAAACACTCCCAGGGCAGGTACAGCACGGGGTTAAAAACAGAGTAAAGCTCCCTCTACACTGTCCCCATCAAACACTCCCAGGGCAGGTACAGCACGGGGTTAGAAACAGAGTAAAGCTCCCTCTACACTGTCCCCATCAAACACTCCCAGGGCAGGTACAGCACGGGGTTAGATACAGAGTAAAGCTCCCTCTACACTGTCCCCATCAAACACTCCCAGGACAGGTACAGCACGGGGTTAGATACAGAGTAAAGCTCCCTCTACACTGTCCCCATCAAACACTCCCAGGACAGGTACAGCACGGGGTTAGATACAGAGTAAAGCTCCCTCTACACCGTCCCCATCAAACACTCCCGGGGCAGGTACAGCACGGGGTTAGATACAGAGTAAACCTCCCTCTACACTGTCCCCATCAAACACTCCCAGGACAGGTACAGCACGGGGTTAGATATAGAGTAAAGCTCCCTCTACACTGTCCCCATCAAACACTCCCAGGACAGGTACTGCATGGGGTTAGATACAGAGTAAAGCTCCCTCGAGACTGTCCCCATCAAACACTCTCAGGACAGGTACAGCACGGGGTTAGATACAGAGTAAATTTGACTCTGATGGCATTATATTATACTAAAATTTCCACTCCCCACACCAGTTGTCCTGTGTCCTAAGTGAGATGGCAAGTTCTGTGCCTTATGGAGTCAACTTAAACACCGTGAGATATCACTGCTCCCAATGCGGCTTCCTCTACATTGGAGAGACCAAACGCAGACTGGGTGACCGCTTTGCGGAACACCTTCAGTCTGTCTGCAAGCATGACCCAGACCTCCCTGTCGCTTGCCATTTTAACACTCCACCCTGCTCTCTTGCCCACATGTCTGTCGTTGGCCTGCTGCATTGTTCCAGTGAAGCTCAACGCAAACTGGAGAAACAGCACCTCATCTTCCGACTAGGCACTTTACAGCCTTCCGGACTGAATATTGAATTCAACAACTTTAGATCATGAACTCTCTCCTCCAGCCCCACCCCTTCTTTATCCCCCTTTTCCAATATTTATTCTCATTTCTTAATTTTTATTTTTTCATTTTCTAATTTTTATCCATATTTTTATTTTTATTCATTGTTTTATCCCCACCTTTTTTCCTATTTTCAATCTTTTTTCCCACCGTCCCCTCCCCTCACCCGACCCCCACAGGGGCCATCGGTCACTTGTTCATGTTGTTCTTCCCAGAGTGCTTACCCTGGTCCTGCTATTACCACATTCTGCTTTCTGACCTTAATGCCACCATCAGCGCCTCCTTTAGCCTTTACCACCACCATTAACACCCCCTTTACCACCACCATTAACACCCCTTTACCACCACCATTAACACCCCCTTTGTCCTATTGTTCATGACATCTTTGTCAATCTCTCTTTTGCCTCCACCTATCCCTGACCTTCTATCCAGTTTCACCTGCTCCACCCCACTTAAACAGTATAAATTTCATCACATTTTTACTTCTCTTTAGCTCTGAAGAGTCATAAGGACTCGTTTTTTCTCTCTTCACAGACGCTGTCAGACCTGCTGAGTTTTTCCAGCATTTTCTGTTTTTGTTTCACATTTCGAGCAGCCGCAGTATTTTGCTTTTATCTTAGTGTCAGATTCAGCCCTGGAAGAACTGCTCAAATTCAACAAATCTCAGCACAATGACCAACTGGAGCAGTCCCAGCCTTGGGAACATCAGCCCCATTCAAAGAGGTGAATCCTAGAATCGGGTGTGGATCGACTATGGACAGAGGATTCAGGGGGAGTCATTCTGTAGCCACACTTACGTATCACACAAAACAGCAAAGAAATTTGCCCCTCTGCAATGGACTAGCCTCACGACAGCACATCGGGCCTGCAATAGAGAGACATAGGTTAGTGCTAGGGTTACAACATCCAGCAACATCAGTGGCAAGTTACAACAAGGTCAGACAACTTACCCGAGTAATTTGTAGACATATGAATGTGTTTAATTTGCTGTTAAATTAATAAATGTTTAATTTAGTTTTATATAAAAACCTCTTGAGGCTTGGCGGTTTTATTACTGAATTCAGAGCTGCATCTCACACATACCAATTGAAAATATCGGTTATGACAGTTGTTCATGTTTCCCTCTGGTATTGTAAACAACTCAGCCTTTACCAACTGCTGTGTCACAACAACTGGGGGCTCGTCCGGGATATTTGTAATTCCTTGATTGGTTTGGAATTGGTGAGTGTTAAGGGTGCAAGTACAAGAAGCACTTTGAGTTCAGGAGTTGGTGAGGTTTTTATAAGTGGTGAGACTGCAAGAGGCTTTGGCAATTGCTAAGACTTGTCTGGGAGTAGAAAAGATAACTCTGATTGGGTTACAAAAAATAAACAAGAGTAAGTTAACAGGGTTGGCAGATAAATTACAATTGGGGTTACATGAGGAGACTAGGAAATCAGATATAGTTAAAAGTATAGCACAGCATTAACAGTTGTAAGTGAAACCTTACACTAGTGAGTCACAGCTGGAGGTAGTGAGACTTCAGTTACAAATGAAGACACTTGAACTTGAACAAGCAAAGGAACTGAAAAAATTTAAATTAGAAGCAAAGGAAAGAGAAAGGTCATTTCAAAGGGAGCAAGCAGAAAGTCAGGAGAAAGGAAGGAAGCTGGAACTGGAGTTCCAGGCGAGAGAAAGAGAAAGAAAGAAAGGAAAGGGAAAAAGAAGGAATACCTGCTTAAAAGGCTAGAAATTTTTTAAAAATTCAGATTCTGAGGACAGTTCTGATGATAAAACCTTTTAACCTAAAACCCAGGGGGGAGATGTTTACATTTGCACAAGCTCTTCCAAAGTTTGAGAAAAAAGATATTGAAGTATTATTTATTTCATTTGAGAAGCTCGCTAAACAGATGAAATGGCCACAGGAAAACTGGACATTGTTGTTATAGTCTAAGGTGGTGGGTAAAGCACATGAGGCTTATGCTTCGCTGTCTGAAGAGGTATCGGTGAATTATGATGTGGTGAAAAAGGCTATCCTGAGTGCATATGAATTGGTTCCTGAAGCAAACAGGCAGAAATTTAGGAATATGAGAAAACAGCCTGGGCAAACTTATATCAAATTTGAGAGAGTAAAATAAAGTAATTTTGACTGGTGGATACAGACGTTAAAAATAGAGACAACATATGCAGCTCTTAGGGAGATAACTCTTTTGGGAGAATTTAAAGATTCAATTCCTTCAATAGTGAGAACTCATGTGGAGGAACAGAGAGTTCAAATGGTAAGACAAGCAGCAGAGATAGCTGATGATTATGAGTTAGTTCATAGAGCTAAACCTTTTTTCATCACCCTTTTAAATTGGAAAAGGATAGAAAATGGGAAGGTGAGAGGAAGGTAGGTAGTCAGGGAAGAGGAGGATTAGCTGGAAGTTCCCAGGAAGTTTTTCTCAGAATAAAAAGGAAGCTGCTGAGGGCAGGGGTAACATTTGAAAATTGAAGTATTTTCATTGTGATAAAGTGGGAGAAACAAAGTCAGTGTGTTGGAATTTACAGGGAAAATCTGTTGGAATTATTGGGGTACAGAAAAGCTCTGTGGGTTCTGAGGTTCAGGCACAAGAAATACCAGCGGTTTGTGTTCAGGTAAAACAGGGAGAATCAGTGAAAGGTAAAGAAGCGGGAATGTGTTCACAGTTTAGTCAAGAGAATTCTGAGGAGCAGGTTGCAGAAATGTTTAAAGGCTTTGTATATGAAGGGAAAGTCTTCCCATGTGTACAGGGTGGAGTAGGTAAAGATCTTAAAATTTTAAGACTCACAGGGTCTAGTCAATCTTTAATGTTGTGGGATAGTGATATTTGTTGTTCAGTGGGAGTATTGCAGGAGCAGGTAATAATAAGTGGGGTTCATGGAGATGCTAAATCTATTCTATTGTGGAAGCTAAATTTAAAGAGCAAATAGAAGACTGATGAAGTTATAGTTGGAGTGGTGGAAAAATTGCCCATTGCAGGGGTTCAATCTATTCTGGGTAATTATATAGCTAGATCGCAAATGTGGGTGATGCCTATGGGTAGTTTAGCAGCCTGTAGAAATGCTTGCAACAGAAGTGTTACAGAAGGAACACCCTGGATTGTTTCTAGATTATGTAATAACAAGATCTCAGGCTCAGATTGAAACAAGAAAAACAAAAGGGCAGGCAGTTCAGAGGCAAGTAGGTGGTGTTGAAATCCAATTAGCTGGCACTATAGAACCATAGAACACTACAGCACAGAAAACAGGCCATTCGGCCCTTCTAGTCTGTGCCGAAATATTATTCCGCTAGTCCCACTGATGGGACCTGCACCTAGTCCATAACCCTCCAGACCTCTCCCATCCATGTATCTATCTAATTTATTCTTAAAACTTAAGAGTGAGCCCGCATTTACCACGTCAGATGGTAGCTCGTTCCACACTCTCACCACTCTGAGTGAAGAAGTTCTCCCTAAAGCTTTCCCCTTTCACCCTAAAGCCATGTCCTCTTGTGTTTATTTCTCCTAATCTAAGTGGAAAGAGCCTACTCGCATTTACTCTGTCTATACCCCTCATAATTTTGTAAATTTTGTGTTTGATAACGTTGTTCAGGAGGAAAGACTACAGGACAATTCAGCTGAAGTGTTTAACTCAAAGAGGTTAGTGGAGTTACAGAAAAATTATTTGCAATTAAAACAGTTATGTCAGGCAGCATACTCAGAAACAGAGGCAAAAAAAATTCCAGTACGTTAATACCTTAAGGGAGATAGTTTAATGAGAAAATGGGGGCCAGATCATGACTCAGCAAATGAAAGCTGGAGGGAGGTGCATCAGATTGTTATCTCATTAGGGTATAGAAATGAGATCCTGAGGATTGCTCATGAAATTCCAATGGGGGGACATTTAGGAATTAGGAAAACACAGGAAAAGATAGAGGTTTTTTTTGGGCCAGGATTGCATAGGGATGTAGTTAAATTCTGTTAACATGTCACACGTCAAATAACAGGAAAACCACAAGCAATGATTAATCTGGCACTTTAATCCCAAAACCAGCATTTGAAGAACCTTATACCAGGGTCATGATTGATTGTGTAGACTTAGACTAAAAGTGGAAATCAGTATTTACTGATAATAATGGACGTCTACATTGGGTTCCCTGAAGTGATACCTTTAAGAAATATTACAACCAAGAAGGTTGTGGAAGAGTCAACTATTTTTTTTTAAACAAAATATGGCTTACCTAAGGAAATACAATCAGATCAGGGGTCAAATTTCATGTCACAGCTGTTTAAGGAAGTAATGAACAATTTGGGGATAAAACAGTTTAAGTCAACAGCTTATCATCCATTATTTTTGTTTTTGTTTTGGATTTCCAGCATCCGCAGTTTTTTGCTTTTAGCTTATTATCCCGGTCTGACAGCATCTGCGGAGAGGAACACAGTTAACGTTTCGAGTCCGTATGACTCTTCGTCAGAACGGTCATGTTGTGGGATAGTGATATTTGTTGTTCAGCGGGAGTATTGCAGGAGCAGGCGATAATAAGTGGGGTTCATGGAGATGCAGAACCTATTCCATTGTGGAAGCTAAATTTAAAGAGTATTGAATTTGAAGAGTCATACGGACTCGAAACGTTAACTGTATTCCTCTCCGCAGATGCTGTCAGACCTGCTGAGTTTTTCCAGCTATTTTTGTTTTTGTTTCAGGTTTCCAGCATCCGCTGTATTTTGCTTTTAGCTTATCATCCAGAGTCACAAAGCTTTGGAAAGATGGCATCAAACTTTAAAAACTATGATAAGAGCGTACTGTCAGGATTATCCACAGGATTGGGAAACGGGAATTCCATTCTTGTTATTTGCTATTAGAGACACTCCTAGTACATCGACTGGTTTTAATCCTTTTGAACTAGTTTATGGTCATGAGGTAAGGGGACCACTGAACTTGATTCATGAGAAATTGGCGGGTCAACATTCAGAAACTATTCTCCTGGATTACATATCAAATTTCATGGAAAGATTGAACAGAGCATGTGAGTTGGCTAGGGAACATTTAAAGATATCACAGCAAGTGATGAAAGTGAAGGCAGATAAGAAAGCAAAAGCTCACAGTTTTATTTCTGGAAAGTACTAATTTTGTTACCAGTACTAGGTGATTCATTAAATGCAAAGTTTAGTGGACCTTACAGAGTTGAAAAGAAATTGAGTGAAGTAAATTATTTAATAAATATTCCAGATAGAAGAAAGGAGGGTGTGCCACATAAATATGCTTAAAAGTACTTTGACAAGGAAGAGGAACAAAAAGTATTAGTGATGGTGGATTATGAGAAAGTGGTAGAGGTGCAGGACCCCAAAATTGATTTTTCTTTATCAAATTAGAGAATGAGGGGGTGCTTGAAAATTTAAATGAAATTTTGAGTTACCTTCCGAACAAGTGTCAAAGTGATTTGGAAAAGCTATTGCAGTCACACAAACCTATTTGTGGGAATAAATTGGGAAAGACAGATTTAGCCATACATGATGTGTCTGTACAGGTTTCATCTTCAACAAGGCAACATCCTTATAGATTAAATCCGGCAAAGTTATCACAAGTACAAAAAAGAAATTGATTTCATGCTTCAAAATGATATGAGTCTAGTTGCAGTAACTGGAGTTTGCCTATTGTACTGGTACCGAAACCGGATGGAACATACAGGCTGTGTGGACTATCGACAAGTGAATGCAGTGACAAAAGCAGATTCATATCCCATACCACAGTTGGAAGATTGCATTGAGAAATCGAAAGTTATCAAAGATTTACTTGCTAAAAGGATATTGGCAGGTACCATTATCGGAGAGAGTAAAGGAGATATCGGCTTTTGTAAAGCCAAATGGACTATATCAGTTTAAAGACATGCCATTTGGTGTGAAGAATGCACTTGCAACATTTCAAAGACTGACAAAGTAATCGCAGGTCTCTGCAATTGTGCCGTTTATATTGATGAGCTGATAGTTTTCAGTCCTAAGTGGGAGGAGCATTTATAGCATCCGGAAGAATTATTTTCTTGATTACAAGAAGTTAATTTGGTGGTGAACTTGGATAAAAGTGAATTTGCAAAAGCACAAGTTACATATCTAGGCCATACCATTGGACATGGTAAGGTGGCTCTGAGAGATGTGAAAGTCAAGGCTATCGTGGATTTCCCAGTGCCTACAACAAAATGAGAACTTTTGAGATTTCTGGGTATGAGTGGGTTTTACTGGAAATTTATACCAAATTTTAGCCAAGTGGTTGCTCCACTGACTGAACCATTAAAAAAAGAACAAGTTTCAATGGACGCTGGAGTGTCAGAATTCATTCCATGGTTTGAAAACTGTATTAACTACGCCACCAGTATTGGCAGTACCCAATTATGCCAAGCAATTAAAGTTGGCCATTGACGCAAGCAATATAGTTATTGGGGCTGTGCTGTTACAACATGATGACATTGGAATTGAAAAACCGAGAGTGTCATAGAGTCAGAGTTATACAGCACAGAAACAGGCCCTTCAGCCCATCGTGTCCGTGCCAGCCATCAAACACCTATCTACTTAATCCCATTTTCCAGCACTTGGCCTGTAGCCCTGTATGCTATGGTGTTTCAAGTGCTCATCTAAATACTTCTTAAATGTTGTGAGGGTTCCTGCCTCTACCACCCCCTCAGGCAGTGTGTTCCAGATTCCAACCACCCTCTGAGTGAAAAAACCTTTCCTCAAATCCCCTCTAAACCTCCTGCCCCTTACCTTAAATCGATGCCCCCTGGTTATTGACACCTCCGCTAAGGGGAAAGGTTTCTTCCCATCTATGCCCCTCAACTTCATATACCTCTATCAGGTCCCCTCTCAGCCTTATCTTTTTTTCCCACGGAAGCTGAACAGAGAAAATATTCAACGATTGAAAAGGAGACCTTGGGTTTGGTGTTAGCACTGCAGCATTTGGAGATTTATGTTGCAAACAATTCTCAGAAACAATTTTCCATAATCCTTCGAAATTTTTGAACAAATTGAGACAAAAGTGCAAGACTTTTCAGGCGGAGTCTATTATTGCAAGTATTTAATCTACGGATTATATATGTTGCAGGTAGAGAAAATCTGTTCGCAGATGTGTTAAAGGAGTTTGAAACTTAATGGTAATGGTAATTTTTTTAAAAACTGGGCACTGAACTGAAATGATTTCTGTTGATACCAAGGACTTGTATATACATGTTATGTTAATGCATGCACCTGGTAATGTAATAGTGTAATAAGTATAGGAGATAGTGTGAGATGGGTTATTAAAAATTGAAGCTGTCTTTTAAAATTATGACGGTTCATTTTTCGATAGGGAGGTGTCATGGAGATATTAATGTGTATAATGTTATTGGAAATTATTTTTAGATTGGAATTGTAGTAGGTCTGTGTGTGCGGCTTAATTGGATTAAAGACAGATAATCTGGGTGCTTATATATATAGCAGTTTGAGAAATTAATTGGATAAATTTAAGTTAAAAGGTAAAGTCAATTTCCATTTGTTGAATAAACCATTCGAAAGAATGGGTAAAATCTTGCACCTAGCTGGGAGACACCGAGCAACGTGTTTATATTACTAATAAAATTGGTGGAATGAAAGGATTATTGTTGGGAGAGGTAAAATTTAAAAACCTAGAAATACAATGGAAAATTTATATTCAAAGGGAAAGCTAGATATAAACCATGGGGAATTTGTATGTGTGAGTCAGAGGCATTCAAGATCCAACCAGCCTGGAAGCCTAGGACTGGGGCTGCAAAGGAACCTCATTTTGAATTTGTACGGTAAAATGTACTTTGCCTGGTGTCTGTTTAAAGTCTACGGGTTATTGTTGCCTTGGTGAAGATTTACCTGGGAGTGATTAATTTGGGGGTTTTGTTTAAAAGTTATAATGGCAGTAATTTGTAGGCATGTGAATGTGTTTAATTTGCTGTTAAATTAATAAATGTTTAATTTAGTTTTATATAAAAACCTCTTGAGGCTTGGTGGCTTTATTACTGAATTCAGAGCTGCATCTCACACATACCAATTGAAAATATCGGTTATGACAGTTGTTCAAGTTTCCCTCTGGGATTTAAATAACTCAGCCTTTACCAACTGCTGTGTCATAACAGGGGCTGAATGTGAGCCCAAGGTTTTGAACAGGCTGCTATAATGTGAGACCATTAGCAGGGAGAGGGATGGAGTCAGGAGCTTGGGGATGGAGTGTGGAGGTGGGATTGAAAACAATGGCTTCAGTCTTCCCAATATTTAACTGGAGGGAATTTCTGCTCTTTCAGTACCGGATGTGGGATAAGCAGTCTGATAATTTAGCAACAGTGGGGGAGCTGAGAGAGGGGGTAGTGAGGCAGAGCTGGCACAGGGCCAAACCCCTCAAGCCACAGACAGATGGACAGGGGGGGAAGGGGGAGGTGCAGCCTGCAGACAGTACTTACCTTCTGACACCCAGAAGGCTGTAGCTCACTCAGTTCAAGGCAGTGCAGCTGCGTTCCATTTTCATATTCCCACAACCTGACAGTCCCGTCCTGCGGGTCAGAAGTCAGAAGGAGTTTAACATAACATCCAAAGGTTACAAAATCTCAGGATATACAGAACAGGTCGAAGTGCTAACAGGGGCTTTCTAGTGTTCTCCCACACACCACTCCCCCTTTAAATGGAGTTAGTGTCTCTGCTTCAGTGACCCTCAGAGCACAGGCCCTGTTCCAATATCTTCCCCACCATGTGAAAACATTTAATCAAACTCCCACCTACATTCTTCCAGCAATAATCATAGAATGGTTCCAGAACAGGAGGCCATTTGGCCCATCGAGGCTGTGCTGCCTCTCTGCAAGAACGAGTTACCTAGTGCCACCACCTCGCCCGATTCCGGTAGCCCTGTAATCTTTTCCTCTTCAGGTAATGATCCAATTTCTTTTTGAAAGCAATGATTGAATATGCCTCCACCACACTCACAGTCAGGGCCTTCTAGATTCTAACCACTCACCGCACTAAGACATTTTTTCCCTCATGTCACCATTGCTTCTTTTACCAAACACCTTAAATTGGCAGCCTTTGGTTCTTGATCGTTGCACCAATGGGAACAGTTTCTCCCTATCTACTCTGACCAGACCCTTCTTGATTTTGGATATGTCTATCAGATCTCCTCTCAACCTTCTCTTCTTTAAGTAGAAACTCCCCAGTTTTTCCATTTTAGGCAGCTGAAGTTCCTTATCCCTGGAACCATTCTTGTGAATCTTTTCTGCGCCTTTATAATTTATAATAAATATAATAAAATAAAACAAATCTGACAAATTTGTCAAACATAATTTCCCTTTCACAAAATCATGTTGATTTTGTCTGATTGTATTATGATTTTCTAAAAATTCCACCACTTTAATAATCCTCAATCTGTGTCCCTAGTTACTGATTAACTAGCTAGTGACAATCCTCAATGTGTCCCTAGTTACTGATTAACTAGCTAGTGACAATCCTCAATGTGTCCCTAGTTACTGATTAACTAGCTAGTGACAATCCTCAATGTGTCCCTAGTTACTGATTAACTAACTAGTGACAATCCTCAATGTGTCCTTAGTTACTGAAACAACCTCTCCCTATTGAACTTCTCAAGATGGAATTTATCTAATTTTGAAAACCTCTTCGATTTCTCCTGGTCAAATGAAAATAAACCTCTAATTTTTCAGGCCTTTCTCCATTATTGTAACCTTATGTTTGGTCCATTCCAGTGAACCTTCACTATCCCAGTCCTATGGCTCCAATATCCTCCTGACAATGGGGTGTCTAGAACAGCACACACTATTCCAGCTGCAGTCTAAGCAATGGTCTGTACAAATTCATCTTGCTTCCTTTGGTATTCACTGTCGCAGTGTATAAACCAAGGTCCCCACCCCCTCTACGATCTTATCCACCTGTACCAAGCTCACACTTTGCTTCATTCTTACGCTGTCATCTTTTATAAGTGCACTTGCGTTCACTTTTCTTTATTCCAAATGCTACTGCGCCAGCCCCACCCCCCTAACTTGCAATCAGTTACCTTCAATATAATTTTCCTTGTGTCCAATTCTTCAGCATTTAAAGGAATGGGGAACCAAACCGATTTCAAAACAGATCTCAGGGATACTGCATAATGGCAAGCTTAAATATTCCCTCACCTCTCCATCCATACAAAAGGCATGAGGGAGGAGCTGGTCAGAATTGACTGGAAGATGAGCCTAGCAGGAAAGACAGTGGAACAGCAATGGCAGGAGTTTCTGGGAGTAATTTGGGAGACACAGCAAAAATTCATCCCTAGGAAGAAGCATACGAAAGGGAGGACAAGGAAACCATGGCTGACAAGGGAAGTCAGGGACAGCATAAAAACTAAAGAGAAAGCATACAATGCGGCAAAGAGCAGTGGGAAACCATGGGATTGGGAAGCCTATAAAGACCAACAGAGGACAACTAAAAAAAGAAATAAGGAGGGAGAAGATTAAATATGAGGGTAAACTAGCCAGTAATATAAAAGAAGATTGCAAGTTTTTTTAGATATATAAAGGGTAAGAGAGAGGCAAAAGTGGACATTGGGCCGCTGGAAAATGACGCTGGAGAAGTAGTAGTGGGGAACAAAGAAATGGCGGAGGAACTGAATAGGTACTTTGCGTCAGTCTTCACGGTGGAAGACACGAGTGACATCCCCAAAGTTCAAGAGAGTCGGGGGGCAGAGGTGAGTATGGTGGCCATTACCAAGGAGGTGCTAGGAAAACTGATAGGTCTGAAGGTGGATAAATCACCTGGACCAGATGGATTACACCCCAGAGTTCTGAAGGAGATAGCTGAAGAGATAGTGGAGGCGTTACTGGTGATCTTTCAGGAATCACTGGAGTCAGGGAGGTCCCAGAGGACTGGAAAATCACTAATGTAACCCCCCTGTTTAAGACGGGAGTGAGGCAAAAGACAGGAAATTACAGGCCGATTAGCCTGACCTCGGTCGTTGGTAAGATTTTAGAGTCCATTATTAAGGATGAGATTTCAGAATACTTGGAATTGCATGGTAAAATCTGGCAAAGTCAGCATGGTTTCATCAAGGGGAGGTCATGCCTGACAAATCTGTTAGAATTCTTTGAGGAGGTAACGAGTAGGTTAGACAAAGGAGAGCCAATGGATGTTATCCACTTGGACTTCCAGAAGGCCTTTGACAAGGTGCTGCACAGGAGGCTGCTCAGTAAGATAAGAGCCCATGATGTTAGAGGCAAGTTACTAGCATGGATAGAAAATTGGCTGTCTGGCAGGAGGCAGAGAGTGGGGATAAGGGGGTCCTTCTCAGGATGGCGGCCGGTGACTAGTGGAGTTCCGCAGGGGTCAGTGTTGGGACCACAACTTTTCACTTTATACATTAATGATCTAGATGAAGGAACTGAGGGCATCCTGGCTAAGTTTGCAGATGATACAAAGATAGTTGGAGGGACAGGTAGTATTGAGGAGGCGGGGAGGCTGCAGAAGGATTTGGACAGGTTAGGAGAATGGGCAAAGAAGTGGCAGATGGAATACAACGTGGGGAAGTGTAAGGTCATGCACTTTGGTAGGAAGACTAGAGGCATAGACTATTTTCTAAATGGGGAGAGAATTCAGAAATCTGGAGTGCAAAGGGACTTGGGAGTCCTAGTCCAGGATTCTCTTAAGGTTAACTTGCAGGTTGAGTCGGTAGTTAGGAAGGCAAATGCAATGTTGGCATTTATTTCGAGAGGACTAGAATATAAAAGCAGGGATGTGCTGCTGAGGCTTTATAATGCTCTGGTCAGACCACATTTAGAATATTGAGAGAAATTTTGGGCCCCGTATCTCAGGAAGGATGTGCTGGCCCTGGAGAGGGTCCAGAGGAGGTTCACGAGAATGATCCCAGGAATGAAAGGCTTAACATATGAGGAACGTTTGAGGACTCTGGGTCTATACTCGATGGAGTTTAGAAGGATGAGGGGGGATCTGATTGAAACTTACAGAATACTGAAAGGCCTGGATAGAGTGGACTTGGGGAAGATGTTTCCATTAGTAGGAGAGACTAGGACCCGAGGGCACAGCCTCAGAGTAAAAGGAAGACCTTTTAGAACAAGGATGAGGAGAAACTTCTTTAGCCAGAGAGTGGTGAATCTATGGAATTCATTGCCACAGAAGGCTGTGGAGGCCAGGTCATTGAGTGTATTTAAGACCGAGATAGATAGGTTTTTTATTGGTAAGGGGATCAAAGGTTACGGGGAGAAGGCGGGAGAATGGGGTTGAGAAACTTATCAGCCATGATTGAATGGCCGAGCAGACTCAATGGGCCGAATGGCCTAATTTCTGCTCCTACGTCTTATGCTTTTATAACTACATTTACAATAAAATTTGAGGTGTTATCCTTGCCTCAGTGAGTTAAGGCACTCTTGTCTGAGTCACAAGGTTCTGGGTTCAGGTCCCACTCCAGAGACTTGAGCACACAATCCTGGCCAACACTCCTGTTCAGTCCAAAGAGATGATATTACATGTTCCAGAGAGAAGTGATATTACTACATTACCTACCCCAGAGCCAGATACCAGCAGCTGTGGATGATTTGGAGGAATGGAAAGCTCACTAACAAACCTGTGGAGAGAGAAACACTTTGCTTCATTCTTTGATCCGGGTACTGGAGCCTATTTTCAGCGTCCCAAACTCCAGTAGGACCTGACTGTCAGCTACATTCAAAACTGGAGCCCTGGGTGACAGTTTGAATAAAACCCTTCCATTCTTTATTTTGCATACTTTATTTTATGTGTCACCATCCCAACATCTCCTCACTGTCTATCCAGATCCATGGCCCACAACAATTACACCAACCCTCTCCATTCTGATAAGGTGTTTAGCACATCACATGGAGTAGGACCCCCCACCTCCCAGCCCGGACCCCCACTCCCCGCCCGGATCCCCACCCCCCGCCTGGACCCCCACCCCCCCGCCTCCCAGCGCGGACCCCCACACCCCGCCTCCCAACGCGGACCCCCGCCCCCCGCCTCCCAGCGCGGACCCCCACCCCCGCCTCCCAGCGCGGACCCCCCGCGTGGCTCCAAGTGGAAAGTTGATGTGCAGACACAGTGAGGTTATAATAGCTACTGGATCGACAGGGATGATGCACTTGGGCTCAGGGAAATCTGTTGGCGGAAGAGCCTGCTCAGAGATCCCAGCCCTGGGAAACCCTGAGGAACCTGCTCAGAGATCCCAGCCCTGGGAAACCCTGAGGAACCTGCTCAGAGATCCCAGCCCTGGGAAACCCTGAGGAACCTGCTCAGAGTTCCTAGCCCAGCAGCTTCAGATCCTCTGTGCTGATTTCATCACACGTTTAAAGGCTGACTGTGAACATACTCGCGATGTCCCAGGCAGAATGCCTCGATGATGTGCGGCTGCTCCAGTAAACTGACTCGAATCTTCTCATCACGGTCGGCTGTAATAACATGTCGACTGTCTGGACTGACTGCCTGTTGAGGGAAGCAGGACAGTTACTCACAGCAGCTCGTGGGCACAGTACCCATTTCCCTCCCCTCCACCCTGACACAGTCTGTGTACCCTGCTCTCTTTGAGCTGGCTTTTCAGTTCATAACTTCACTGAGTGAAATCTCCCATGTACACTCCTTCCCGGAGTCTCCAGCAGGAAGAGTGTGGCACTGGTGTTCCTCTCCGCAGATACTGTCAGACCTGCTGAATTTTTCCAGCTATTTTTGTTTTTGCTTCAGATTTCCAGCATCCGCAGTATTTTGCTTTTATCTTAGTGGATGTAACAGGGCCTGGGCTCAAAGGTGGAGGGGTAGAGATCAGCAGTCAGAGATTGATCTGGAGGCTTTGGTTGTTTCTTTCTAACATTTTGTAGGATTTAAAATCCCGGCATGACAATACTGTAGAGCTAGTGTGTCTATTACAGGCCCTATACTACTGAATCAACCATACTCCTTATGCCCCCGCCCCCTCCTTACATCCCCACCTCCACACACACTCCCCCATCTTACCACAGCCAGCAGCATGGAGAGGTGCCCAAGTTGGAGTTGCCCTGGGCTGTGTGGCTCGCTGATGGAGAAGCTGTAGACATCCCCAGATTTATCAGCCAGCAGGATCTGGTCCTCTGTTCCTGTGATAGCCAGTGAGGTGGATCGACGAAGCGCAGAGCTGTAGTGACAGAACGGGAGAGAATGAGGAAGAAAAACTGAGAGCACAAGAGCGTGAGTGTGTATACAAAAGTGAGTGAGAGATAGAGGAGGATGTCCCTCTATTGGGGTGAGTAGTGACTTACCGGACGCTGACACACTCCCAGGGTCTGGTACGAAACAGCAACAGCTGCTTGTTGTCCACAGTCACAGCAACGTAGGTCCCAGAAGGGGAGAAGGCAAAGGCCACAACCCCATTGCTTTCCTCGTCACCAGATGACCCATTCTGCCTGAAACACAAAGACTCTCCTCAGTCTACAGTGCAACAGACAGGGAATAACAGAAATAATCAACAGAGCAACTGACACCCTCACGCATTCCCATGACCCCCCCAACCTTACCACCCCAGCCCACAGCTACAATATCTGGTCGTTATCACATTGCTCTTTGTGGGATCTTGCTGTGTCCAAACTGACTCCTGTGTTTCCTACATTACAACAGTGAGAATCTCTTCAAAAGCAGACAATTAAATTGCATGCGGAGCTGGTGTCCCAGCACTGCCACTGTCTGCTCTGGGCACTGGCTCCCCAGAGCTAATGAAAACGATTCCAGCTGACATCTCTTCCCAGACACTGTCTCAGTGAGGGACTGCACTCATTTCAAACTCTCTGCTCAATGACAAACACTTTCAGGCACTGGTCAACTGGGGATTTTACATCCTGTAGACGCGGAAACTGCAATTGCTGAAGTACAAAAGGAGAACCAGAGGCCAGAGCACAACCGCTGAGCGATGGAGAATCTGGAATAACCCATGTCTGGGGGGGGGAGGTTCTGGGATGTTTGGCTTCCTCCTGTGCACAGGGCAGTCTCTGTACTCGGCTTTGCCTTTACCTTTCTGTTTGCGTGGAGCAATCATAAACAAAAGGCTCCCTGTGGAAAAAACACAACAAACATTCATTAATAAAACCTCCAACAGAGAAAGTGAAAAGGGGGAGGGGAGAGAGGAGGGAGACACCTGGTGGGGGGGGGGAAGAGAGACACCTGGGGGGGAGGGGGGAATCGCGGGGGGACACAGGGGCGGTCCGGCCGCGCTCTCTCACCCGCTCTCCCCCAGGTTGAGGCCCAAGATCCGGGAGCCGCCGGCGAGAAACACGAGAGAGCCGCAGCGGCCCAGCGCCATCTTCCCCACTTCACTTCCGGGGTCACGCCCTCTGACCCCCAGTGTTCGGCTCCCCCCAGTGTCCCGGGTTTCCGGTCCCCCCTGCCCCGGTGTCCCGGATATTTGGTCCCCCCGGTGTCTGTTCCGCCCGGAGACGGGAAGATGGCGATGCTGCTGCTCGGGCTCGGAGTCCGCGGCCTGCGGCAGGTACAGGGCCGGCCGGTGGGGAGGGGACCCCGGGAAGGACATTCGGCCCGTCCGCTCCGTGCTGGACACGGTCCAATGAATTAATGTGACTGCAGCCGGAGCGGAATCGACATCAAACCAACTGGTGACGCAGGTCATCGTCACCTTGCTGTGTGTGGGATCTTGCTGTGCAGTGAGCGGCTGTTCCGCCCTTTCTGGGACTGACCCTTATTTGGACTGTTTGTCACTGAAGGAATAGCTTTTGTTTCTTGTTCAGCCTGTGGGAGACTCGGGGGGGGGGGTGGGGGTGAGGCTGGGCTGAGGGCCCAGGGACTGTCCTGTATTCCCCCGGGGGGGGGGGGTGAGGCTGGGCTGAGGGCCCAGGGACTGTCCTGTATTCCCCCGGGGGGGTGGGGGGGGGAGGTCATGTTGGGGTTGTATAGAACCTTGGTATCTTTTAAGAAATATTTAATGAGCACTGGAAACGCCACAGCTTACAGGCCTACAGGACAAGTGCTGGAAAATGGGATTAGAATAGATTGGTGCTTGATGGCCGGTGCACACATGATAGGCCAAAGGGCCTGATTCAGTGCTGTAGAACTCTTATGACTCTATTTCTAAAAGCAGTCTGGGCTTTCAGCCAAGCCTCATTATGTATGCCTGGCTGAGAACCCAGACATCTATTACAATAAGAGAACACCTCCTCCCCAGCGGAAACATTGTTTGATTGACAGGTCAGGCTCTCTCAGGTCAATTTCCCTGGAAAAATTTATTAATTTTGCTTCCATTTTTCACCCCTCCATCATTTTCACATGGTCCATCTCTGACACTTCCCTTCCCTTCCTTGACCTCTCTGTCTCAATTTCTGGTGATAGACTGCCCACCAATATCCATTACAAGCCTACCGACTCCCACAGCTACCTCGACTACAGCTCCTCACACCCCGCTTCCTGTAAGGACTCCATCCCATTCTCTCAGTTCCTTCGCCTCCGTCGCATCTGTTCTGATGATGCCACTTTCAAAAACAGTTCCTCTGACATGTCTTCCTTCTTCCTTAACCGAGGTTTTCCACCCACGGTGGTTGACAGGGCCCTCGACCGTGTCCGGCCCATCTCCCACACATCCGCCCTCACACCTTCCTCTCCCTCCCAGAACCATGATAGGGTCCCCCTTGTCCTCACTTATCACCCCACCAGCCTCCGCATTCAAAGGATCATCCTCCGCCATTTCCGCCAACTCCAGCATGATGCCACCACCAAACACATCTTCCCTTCACCCCCCCCCCAGCGGCATTCCGCAGGGATCATTCCCTCCGGGACACCCTGGTTCACTCCTCCATCACCCCCTACACCTCAACCCCCTCCCACAGCACCTTCCCATGCAACCGCAGAAGGTGCAACACCTGCCCCTTTACTTCCCCTCTCCTCACTGTCCAAGGGCCCAAACACTCCTTTCAAGTGAAGCAGCTTCACTTGCACTTCCCTCAACTTAGTCTACTGCATTCGCTGCTCCCAATGCGGTTTCCTCTACATTGGAGAGACCAAACGCAGACTGGGAGACCGCTTTGCAGAACACCTTCGGTCTGTCCGCAAGCATTACCCAGACCTCCCTGTCGCTTGCCATTTCAACACTCTACCCTGCTGTCATGCCCACATGTCTGTCCTTGGCCTGCTGCAATGTTCCAGTGAAGCTCAACGCAAACTGGAGGAACTGCACCTCATCTTCCGACTAGGCACTTTACAGCCTTCCGGACTGAATATTGAGTTCAACAATTTTAGATCATGAACTCTCTCCTCCATCCCCACCCCCTTTCCCATCCCCCTTTTTCCAATAATTTATATTTTTTATATATATTTTTCTTTTCCCACCTATTTTAAAATTATTTCGATCTATCATTTTATCTCCAACTTTTAGCCCATTTCGACTCCTTCCCCCCACCCCACCCCCACTAGGGCTATCTGTACCTTGCTTGTCCTGCTTTCTACCCTTAATGTCACCATTAGCATATTCCTTAGCTAATATCACCACCATCAACACCTCTTTGTCTTTTTGTCTATGACATCTTTGGCAATCTCTTCTTTGCCTCCACCTATCATTGGCCCTCTATCCAGCTCTACCTGTCCCACCCCCCTCAACCAGCTTATATTTCACCACATTTCTATATTTCTTCAGTTCTGATGAAGAGTCATACAGACTCGAAACGTTGACTCTGTCTTCCTCTCCACAGATGCTGTCAGACCTGCTAAGTTTTCCCTGCTATTTCTGTTTTTGTTTCAGATTTGCAGCATCCGCAGTATTTTGCTGCTTTTATCAATTTCACAATGTTTGTTGACTCAAGTTAAGTGGCTTCAAGGGTTTGTGAATTTTTGAGACCTCGAAGGGCCTGGATGATTTACACTGTTATTAACTTGTAATTTGGACTTTTTTTCAAGAGGAAAAACTTCCCAATAAATGATTTTTTTTCCCCCTAGGTGATATTTTTTTACAAATCCCACTTTATACTATAGAACTCATTGATTCTAGAAAGTGTACAGTGGGCCATTGGGGATGGAAGTGACATAGCTTGGCATGGGGAGCAATCAGGGTGGGTGGAAAGACAGAGCTCGGCATAGGGGATACGAGGGGACAGGTAGAGGGGCATGAGGTGGCATGGATGAGGTATGGGGAGTGTTTGGAGTCTGAAGGGCCTTTGTATTTGTATTTTAGCTGGGACAAAGTCCCAGAGCACTGAGGCAGGCCTGCCTCCATACCCAGCAAACCCTGTGACCGTCTCCAAACTGCTTCCCCTGTCGGCTTAAATATTCTTTCATAGGATGTGGGCTTCACTGGTAAGGTTTGTTGCCCATCCCTAATTGCCCTTGAACTGAGCGGCTTGCTAGGCCATTTCAGAGTCAAGCACATTAATGTGGATCTGGAGTCACATGTAGGGATGAAGAAACGGCAGATTTCCTTCCCTAGAGGACATGAGTGAACCAGGTGGGTTTTTACAACAATCGATGATAGTTTCATGGTCACCATTACTGAGACTAGCTTTATATTCCAAACTTATTAATTGAATTGAAATTCCACCAGCTGCTGTGGTGGGATTTGAACCTGCGTCCCCAGAGCATTAGCCTGGGCCTCTGGATTACTAGCGCAGTGACATCACCATTATGCCTCCAGCCTGCACCCACTCCCCAGCAATGAAGATGCGTCTTTGTGGGCACTTCTGATGCGGGCGGGCTAGGCCAGGAATTTTCCCGACTACCCCTATCTGCCTGGAGGATGGAAATCCAGGCCAATGTGTCTCTTTGCAGCAACATGTTCTAGATTCTAACATCAACGAAACACTTGATTCTTTTTAAATCACAGGTGCTAGTGGAGCGGCCGGGGCTTCAAGCAATGACTCTCACCACCAGGGCAACCGGACCACAGAAGAAGAGGAAAGTTGAGGGTAAGGGATGTGAATATTATTCATAGCCAGGGTCTGTTCCTCACACTGGGCACCAGAGACAATCTAACCTCCAGGTTCTGCAAGTAAACTATTTGTATTATAAATAAAGAGCTAAAAAAAACTTCTCCACCAAAACATGCAGCATGGAAACCTGACAACACTGCACTCACTGACACTCAGTTTGGGTTCCATCAGGGTCACTCAGCTCCTGACCTCATTACAGCCTTGGTTCAAACAAGGACAAAAGAGCTGAACTCCCGAGGTGAGGTGAGAGTGACTGCCCTTGACATCAAGGCAGCATTTAATTGAGTGTGGCATCAAGGAGCCCGAGCAAAACTGGAGTCAATGGGAACATAGGAACAGGAGTAGGCCATTCAGCCCATCGAGCCTGCTCCGCCTTTCAGCACAATCCTGGCTGACCATCCATTTCAATGCCTTTTTCCCACATTATCCCCATATCCTTTATATCATTGGTATTTAAAAACCTGTCAATCTCAGTTTTAAACGTCCACAGCCCTCCGGGGGAGAGAATTCCAAAGATTCACAACCCTCTGAGTAAAGACATTTCTCCTTATCTCAGTCCTAAGTGTCTTCCCTCTTATAATGAAATTGTGTCGCCTGGTTCTAGACTCCCCGAACAGGGGAAACATTTTACCTGCAACTACCCTGTCTATTCCTTTAAGCGTTTTGTAGGTTTCAATGAGATCACCTCTCATCCTTCAAAACTCTAGAGAATACAGACCCAGTTTCCCCAATCTCTCTTCATAAGACAGTCCCACCATCCCCAGAACAAGTCTGGTGAACGTTCATTGCACTCCCTCTATGGCAATAATATCCTTCCTAAGGTAAGGGGACTAAAACTGCACACAGTACTCCAGGTGTGGTCTAACCAAGGTTCTATACAATCGAAGCAAGACGTCACTACTCCGGTACTCAAATCCTCTTGTGATAAAGGCTAACATCCCATTAGCTTCCTAATTGCTGCTGCACCTGCATGTTAGCTTTCAGTGACTTATGGACAAGGACACCCAGGTCCCTTTGTACATCTACACTTTCTAATCTCTTACCATTTAGGAAATACTCTGCACATCTGTTCCTCCTACCAAAGTGGATAATCTCACATTTTTCCACGTTATATTCCATCTGCAACATTCTTAACCACTCACTAAATCTGTCCAAATCCTCATGAAGCAGTTTGCATCTTCCTCACCACACACATTCCCAGCTAGCTTTGTGTCATCCATGAACTTGGAAATATTACATTTGGCCCCTACATCCAAATCATTGATATATATGGTGTACAGCTGGGGCCCAAGTAAAAAAAAAAAGTACTGATCCCTGTGGTACCCCACTAGTCACAGCAGCCAACGGGAGAATGGTCCATTTATTCCTATTCTTTGTTTTCTGACTGTTAGCTAATTCTTAATCTGTGCCAGTATATTACCTCTGATCCCATGTGCTTTCATTTTTCTAACCAACCTCCTGTGGAGGACTTTTTCAAAACCATTCTAAAAATCCAAGTACACTACATCCACTGACTTCCCTTTCTCAACTCTGTTAGTAACATCCTCCAAAAACTCCAACAGGTCCGTCAAACATGATTTTCCTTTCGCAAATCCATGTTGACTATGTCCAATCAGACCATTATTATCCCAGTGTCCATTTATCACATCCTTTCTAATAGATTCTATTATACCAGGGGAAAACTCTCCGCTGGTTGGAGTCATACCTAGTACAAAGGAAGATGGTTGTGGTTGTTGGAGGTCAGTCATCTCAGCTCCAGGACATCACTGCAGGAGTTCCTCAGGGTAGTGTCCTCGGCCCAACCATCTTCAGCTGCTTCATCAATGACCTTCCTTCCATCATAAGGTCAGAAGTGGGGATGTTCGCTGATGATTGCACAATGTTCAGCATCATTCGTGACTCATGTCCAAATGCAGCAAGACCTGGACAATATCCAGGCTTGGGCTGATAAGCGGCAAGTAACATTCGCACCACACAAGTGTCAGGCAATGACCATCTCCAACAAGAGAGAACCAATCTCTGAGCCACACATTTAACTCCTTGACTTTATTTACCCTATGCCAGTTTGCCTGTGGCTCAGGTAGTAATTCCAAGATTATTACCTTGGAGGTTCTGCTTTTTAATTTAGCTCCTAACTGTTCAAATTCTCTCAGCAGAACCTCCTTTTTAGTCCTATCAATGTCTTTGGTACCAACATGGACGACGACAACTGCGTCCCTCCCCTCCCACTCCAAGTTCCTCTCCAGACCTGAGGAGATGTTCTTAACCCTGGCGCCAGGCAGGCAACACAGCCTTCAGGACTCATGCTCATGTCTGCAGTGAACAGTGTCTATCCCCCTAATTATACTGTCCCCTACCACTACTATGTTCCTATTTCCTCCCCCCACTTGAATGGCTCCCTGTACCATGGTGCCATGATCAGTTCTCTCATCCCCCCTGCAGTCCCCACTCTCATCCACACAGCTCCAAAGAACCTCGTAGCTGTTGGACAGTTGCAGGGTCCGAGGCTCCTTGACCACTACCCCCTGGGTCCCCAAACCTGCCTCACCTGCAGTCACACCCTCCTGTCCCTGATCACAACTAATTTGAATTACCTAATCTGAGGGGTGTGACCGCCTCCTGGGGCAAAGTGTCCAGGTAACTTTCCCCCTCCCTGATGCGGCGCAATGTCAGCTTGGACTCCAGCTCCTTAACTTGAATCCGAATCTCCTCGAGCTGCAAACACTTGGTGCAGACGTGTTTGCTCTGGATCACCTTGTGTCCAGCAGCTCCCACATGCTGCAGCAGCAACACATCACCCATCCTACCATCACTATTGTATTTTATTTAATTTATTAATTCATTATTCTAGTATTCCTGCTCTCTACACTTTATTGTAATTAATTTTTTTTATACCAGTATCGATCTTATACTTAAAAGCTATTTCTAAGAAAAAAAGACTAGAGACTAAACACAAACTAAAGGCCTTACTTTTACTTTAAAGACTAGAAATACTCACCAATCCTACTCATCAATCAGCTGCTTTCCCTGCACTCACATCACGTTGTTGTTTGTGATGTCTCTCCGCCACTGGTCTCACTGCAGTTAGGACTCTCAATCCAAGCCTTTTATCCTCTCCCGCTCAAAATATACAATTTTGAGCCTTAGTAATAAAATAAACCTTAATCACTTACGAGATACTCACCAATTAACCAGCTTCTTCTCCTGTAGCAGAGCTAGAATCAATTCCTCGAGGCTGAAAACGTTTAGACAAAAGCAGCCAAACACCTCTTTCCCTTCCTCCGCTTAACTCCCCGAAGCACTCAACTCTGGCACTCTACAGTAAATCGCACTCAAGTACTCCACAATCATTCACTCCCTCCACCACTGACGCACAGTAGCAGCAGTGTGTACCATCTACAAGATGCACTACAGGAATTCACCAAGGCTCCTTAGGCAGCACCTTCCAAACCCACGACCACTACCATCTAGAAGGACAAGGGCAGCAGATAGATGGGAACACCAGCACCTGGAAGTTCCCCCCCTAAGTCACTCACCATCCTGACTTGGAAATATATCACCGTTCCTTCACTGTTGCTGGGTCAAAATCCTGGAACTCCCTTCATCACAGCTCTGTGGGTGTACCTACACCACAGGGACTGCAGCGGTTCAAGAAGGCAGCTCACCACCACCTTCTCAAGGGCAATTAGGGATGGGCAATAAATGCTGGCCCATGCAGCGAAGCCCAAATCCCATGAAGGAATTTTTAAAAAGGGGTGAAATATGTGCTGTGTGTCTATCTGTCTTTGTCAGTCTGTCTTTGTCTCTCTGTGTGCATCTGTCTGTCTTTGTCAGTCTGTCTTTGTCTCTCTGTCTTTGTCTCTCTGTCTTTGTCTCTCTGTGTATGTCTATCTTTGCTTGTGTGTGTCTACCTGTGTGTGTGTGTCTGTCTTTGTATGTGTGTGCGTATGTTTGTCTTTGTATGTGGCTGTCTGTCTTTGTGTGTCTGTGTGTGTGTGTCTGTCTGCCTTTGTCTGTGTGTGCGTCTGTCTGCCTTTGTGTGTGTGCCTGTCTTTTTCTGTGTATCTGTGTGTCTGTCTTTGTCTGTGTGTGTGTCTGTCTTTGTCTGTATGCGTGTCTTTGTCTGTCTGTGTATGTGTGCGCACGTGCATGTGTGTCTGTGTGTGTGTGTGTGTGTAGGTAGCTCTGTGAAATGCTGGATGTTTCCCCTAGTTATTGGCCTAGAGTTTATTGGTTACAGTTTCGTGGTCAGGAACTACTGTTTGTACTTTAGCAATGATATGTCTTTTATTTTAGAAATGGAGCACATTTCCTTTAATGTGTTCGTGGGATGTGGGTGTCACTAGCTAGGCCAGCATTTATTGCCCATCCCTAGTTGCCCTTGAGAAGGTGGTGGTGAGCTGCCTTCTTGAACTGCTGCAGGCCATGTGGTGTAGGTACACCCACAGTGCTGTTAGGGAGGGAGTTCCAGGATTTTGACCTAGTTTGATTCTTACTCAACTTTCTTGCAGTTTGGTACACCTGAGTGTCTTGCTAGGCCATTTCAGAGAGCATTTAATAGTCAAACGCATTGCTGTGGGTCTGGAGTCACATGTAGGTAAGGTCGGCAGATTTCCTTCCCTAAAGGACAATATGAGTGTTTAGTGATCAGCATTAGTCAGGGCCTTTGTATTACCTGTGCAGTAGCATTACCACCATGCTCCTGTTCCTCCACATGCTTGTTGCAATGTCACTTGTGGACACCAAGTTGTGTTAGTGTTTCCTCTCATTGTGCAGTCTAGACAGTTTAATATTCTGATTGTAATCTCAGGGAGGGGTTAATGGGATGGTCCAGTGATTGGTTTCTGTTTCTAGATTCCATACTGATTCTGAAGCTGATTCTTTGAAAGGGTTTAGTCCCACATCCCTGCTCTTTGTCCGTAACCCGGTCAGTTCCTCATTCTCAAATCCCTCTCTGACTGCCTTTTAAAATTATTTATGGAGTCGGCTTCTACCATCTTTTCAGGTCAACTGCTCCAACCCTGACAATTCTCTGAGTGAAAAATTCTCTTGTCTCCTCTCTAGATTTTTTTCCAATGATTTTAAATCCATATTCTCTGGTTATAGACTCATTCCCTAGAGAGAATAGATTTCCTCTATGTACCCAATCAAAACCTCTCATCATTTTAAAATTAAAAACTTCCATCATCAGGTACCTCTCTCAAACCTTCTCTGTTCAAAGGAGAACAGTTCTAACTTTTCCATTATATCTCCTATAACTGAGGTCCCTGATTCCTGGCAACTTCCT
Source organism: Cetorhinus maximus (assembly GCF_964194155.1). Lineage (NCBI taxonomy): Eukaryota > Metazoa > Chordata > Chondrichthyes > Lamniformes > Cetorhinidae > Cetorhinus > Cetorhinus maximus. The sequence goes on along the minus strand of NC_135894.1, from coordinate 105,583,111 downwards.
GGTAAACCTCCTCTGTAGCCTTTCTCAGGCTTTTACACCTTTCCTGGAGTGTGCTGCTCAGAATTTTCCACAATACTCTAGCGGAGGCCTAACCAGTGATCTCTAAAGTCCGAGCATTATCTCTTTGCTTTTAGATTCTATCCCTCTATTTACAAATCCAGGAATCCCATGTGCTGGTTTAACCATCTTATCAACTGGTCCTCCACCTTTAAGGTTTGGTGTTTATGGACACCAAGGTCTTTCTGCTAATCTACATTAATAGTGTAATGTGCTTCCCTATTCATTACCCAAAGGGCATCACTTTACACATCACTGCATGGAAATCCATCGCCCATTCTTCTGTACATTTTGCCGTCCTGACTATGACATTCTGGAGTCTATAGTGACTCTCTTCATTCTCTGCTACATTGTGAAGTTTCCTACCAGCTGCTTCTCTCCACCCAAATCTAGTCACTTTATAAGAGTTAAAAGGAGCAAGAGACCCAAATGTGACCCCTGGAAAACATCACTGCAGAGCATCTCCCGATCCAAAACCCATCACCACCATCACCCTTTATCTCCTGTCACTAAGCGAATTCTCTCTCCTTAACCACCATTTTCCCTTGAGTCCATGGGCTTCCACCTACTTAATAAATCTCCTGCATGGCACTTTATCAAATGCCTTCTTTCTCTCTCCCACTGCCTCCCTTCATGCTCTCTCTCTCTTGCAGCCTCTCTATCTCTCTCCCCCACCCCCTCACAGTTTCTCTCTCGCGCTAGCTCACTCTCTCTCTCTCTCTCTCTCTCTCTCTCTAGTGTTGTCGCTGGACTAGTAATCCATGCTAAATGGGATATATTTCAGATCTAGCAGTTCAAGGCTGGGCATCCATGAGGTGCTGTGGACCATCAGCAGCAGCAGAATTGTACTCAAACACAATCTGTAACCTCAGGGCCCGGCATATCCCCCACTCTACCATTACCATCAAGTCAGGGGATCAACCCTGGTTCAATGAAGAGTGCAGGAGGGCATGTCAGGAGCAGCACCAGGCACACCTAAAAATGAGGTGTCAACCTGGTGAAGTTATAACACAGGACTACTTGCGTGCCAAACAAACTAAACAGCAAATGATAGACAGGGCTAAGCGATCCCACAACCAATGGATCAGATCTAAGCTCTGCAATCCTGCCACATCCAGTCATGAATGCTAGTGGACAATTAAACAACTCACTGAAGGAGGAGGCTCCACAAATATCCCCATCCTCAATGATGGAGGAGCCCAGCACATCAGTGCAAAAGATAAGGCTGAAGCATTTGCTACAATCTTCAGCCAGAAGTGCCGAGTGGATGATCCATCTCGGCCTCCTCTGGAGGTCCCCAGCGTCACAGATGCCAGCCTTCAGCCAATTCGATTCACTCCACATGATATCAAGAAACGGCTGAAGGCACTGGATACTGAGAAGGCTATGGGCCCTGACAGCATTCCTGCAATAGTACTGAAGATTTGTGCTCCAGAACTTGCTGCGCTCCTAGCCAAGCTGTCCCACTACAGCAACAACACTTGCATCTAACTGGCAATGTGGAAAATTGCCCAGGTATGTCCTGTACACAAAAAGCAGGACAAATCCAACCCAGCCAATTACCGCCCCATCAGTCTACTCTCGATCATCAGTAAAGTAATGGAAGGGGTCATCAACAGTGCAATCAAGTGGTACTTGCTTAACGATAACCTGCTCACTGATGCCCAGTTTGGGTTCTGCCAGGGCCACTCAGCTCCTGACTTCATTACAGCCTTGGTCCAAACATGGACAAAAGAGCTGAACTCCCGAGGTGAGGTGAGAGTGACTGCCCTTGACATCAAGGCAGCATTTGACGGAGTGTGGCATCAAGGAACCCTAGCAAAACTGGAGTCAGTGGGAATCGGGGAAAATTCTCCACTGGTTGGAGTCATACCTAGCACAAAGGAAGATGGTTGTGGTTGTTGGAGGTCAGTCATCTCACCTCCAGGACATCACTGCAGGAGTTCCTCAGGGTAGTGTCCTCGGCCCAACCATCTTCAGCTGCTTCATCAATGACCTTCCTTCCATCATAAGGTCGGAAGTGGGGATGTTCGCTGATGATTGCACAATGTTCAGCACCATTTGTGACTCCTCAGATACTGAAGCAGTCCATGTCCAAATGCAACAAGACCTGGACAATATCCAGGCTTGGACTGACAAGTGGCAAGTAACATTCGTGCCACACAAGTGTCAGGCAATGATCATCTCCAACAAGAGAGAATCCAACCATCGCCCCTTGATGTTCAATGGCATTACCATCACTGAATCCCCCACTATCAACATCCTGGGGGTTACCATTGACCAGAAGCTGAACTGGACTAGCCATATAAATACTGTGGCTACAAGAGCAAGTCAGAGGCTAGGAATCGCGTGACGAGTAACTCGCCTCCTGACTCCCCAAAGCTTGTCCACCATCTACAAGGCACAAGTCAGGAGTGTGATGGAATACTCTCCACTTGCCTGGATGAGTGCAGCTCCCACAACACTCAAGAAGCTTGACACCGTCCACGACAAAGCAGTCCGCTTGATTGGCACCCCATCCACAAACATTCACTCCCACCACCACCAACGCACAGTAGCAGCAGTGTGTACCATCTACAAGTTGCACTGGAGGAATTTGCAAAGGCTCCCTAGACAGTACCTTCCAAACCCACGACCACTACCATCTAGAAGGACAAGGGCAGCAGATAGATGGGAACACCACCACCTGGAAGTTCCCCTTCAAGTTACTCACCATCCTGATTTGGAAATATATCACCGTTCCTTCACTGTCACTGGGTCAAAATCTTGGAACTCCCTCCCTAACAGCACTGTGGATGTACCTACACCACATGGACTGCAGCGGTTCAAGAAGGCAGCTCACCACCACCTTCACAAGGGTAACTAGGTATGGGGAATAAATGCTGGCCCAGCCAGTGACACGCACATCCTGTGAATGAATAAAAGAAAATAATGCATTTGTTCCTGTTTGTGCTTCCCTTAAATGGCAAAGCTGTGGTGGTGGCAGTAGATAGAGCTGGACTGCTGAGCAATGAGATGGCAGTGCAGTGTGCTGACCCTTGTCCTTCACTGTCTGTCACACAGGAGCTGAGGCTGCTGAGATCAGGAACAGAGATTGCCGTATTCAAACTTCAGAGATAACCAGCACAGAACGAGCAAACCTTTTATCCAAGAAAACAGTGCTGCTTTTTCCCAGGAAGGATCCTGGCCCAATGCCATTATTGGGAGAGAGACTCTGGTCTGCACAGAGCATTCCAGAAGGTGGGGAGAGGTCAGTGGCAGCCAATTACTTATCAGCCACAGGTTTACTGCTGGCATCTAAGTCAGTTGCTGAGGAAGAGTCCAGCTCGAGCTCAGACTCCAGTTCAGACTCGGATGAAGAAACTGTGACTGAAGATGCCGTGAAGACTCTAGTTGAATTTCCAAAGCGTGATCCTGTCTCCTACACCCAAAACAGGGGTGCTGAGTGGACACGGGGAAGGGAAGAGGCGTACCGAGGAGAACTGGTCAGGAAGCCACAGGAAGTCTCTGGCGATGTCAAAGTGTCAGTCTCCAAGAACTCGGCTCCGTCAGAGCTGGGCAAGGCGGAGGAGAAAGGAGCACAAGCTGCTCGTCTGGAATCGACAACACACGGGAGCCCTATGTTGTCAAGCAGTGAAATCTGTGCTGGAGCCATAACTACAGTAACAAAACCAGGAGCAAGTTCTCCACCAAAAGCCAAATCCATAACTCAAGACACCACAGTAAGCAGCCCACCAAAAGAACGGGTGCTCCCAGCACAAGATGCGACTCCGGATCCAGAGCACAAGTCAGCTGAGGAGGGAACTCCAGAACCTACTGCCCCAGCTTTAGCCGAGACAACACAGGGTACTCAACTGTTTCTACCTCCAGAGTGGGCTCTATTAACTGATGGTCACTGGCTGCAGTCAGGGAAGAGTGAGGGCAGCGTCCAAAAGTGAATGTTCAAAAAGATTTAGAAAGCACCTCATACAGACTTTTAAAATACTGTGAGGACAGGCACTGTCTAAAGGAACAGTGAGCTGAATGGGAGAATGAGTATAGAATTAAGCAGCCATTTGCAATTTTAGTATCAGAGGGATTTTTGTGTATACTGTCAAGCTAATACTGTGCCTGAGTAGCAACAGGGCTGAGGGGGACAGAATCAGAGGTGAACGATTGCTGAAATAAAAACAAAATGCTGGAAATTCTTGGCATCTGTGGAGAAAGAAACAGAGTTAACGTTTCAGCTCTATGACCCTACATCAGAATGCTGAGGCAAGTGAATGAACGTTGTGGAGAGTGAGAGTCAGAATCACAGAACGTGTGCACTGTGGGTAAGCTGAGATATTCTGGAGTTTTGCTTAGTTCTTGCTTGACAGCAGGAATAAACTTTCATTTGGGATTTGAAATGCTCTTTGGATGGAGATAGTAACATCAGCAGTAACAGTCAGTGGTCGGTGGAGGGGGGGTTGGCGGTTGGTGAGTGACTGTAAAAATAGGAGGAAGTTATGTTAAACCTGTATAAAACTCTGGTTCAGCCTCAGCTGGAGCATTGCGTCAAACTCCGAGCGCCACACTTTAGGAAGGATGTGAAGGCATTAGAGGGGATGCAGAAATGATTCATGAGAATGGTTCCAAGGACGAGGACTTCAGTTAAGTGAACAAATTGGACAAGTTAGGACTGTTCCCCTTGGAGAAGAGAAGATTGAAAGGAGATTTAATAAAGTATTCAAAATCATGAGGGGTCTGGGCAGAGTAGATCGAGAGAAACTGTTCCCATTGGTGGAAGGGACGAAATCGAGAGGGCACAGATTTAGGGTGATTGGCAAAAGAAGCAATGGAGATGAGGAAAATCTTTATTTACGCAGCGAGTGATTAGGATCTGGAATGCACAGACAGGGCAGAATGAGAGCAAAATAGTGCGCGATGACATCGGGCAAGCTAAGGAACTCTGCCATTCTTACCTTATCTGGCCTGCATGTGGCTCCAGTCTCACAGCAATGTGGTTGACTCTGAAATGGCCTAACAAGCCACTCAGTTGTATCAAACCGCTACAAAGTCACAAAAAAGGAATGAAACCAGACGGACCATCCGGCATCGACCTAGACACCGGAAATGACAACGGCAAACTCAGCCCTGTCGACCTTCAAAGTCCCCCTTACTGACACCTGGGGGCTAAATTGGGAGAGCTGTCTCACAGACTAGTCAAGCAACAGCCTGACATAGTCATCCTCACGGAATCATACCTTACAGATAATGTCCCAGACTCCAACATCACCATTACCATCCCTGGGTATGTCTTGTCCCACCAGCAGGACAGACCCAGCAGAGGTGACGGCACAGTGGTATACAGTCGGGAGGGAGTTGCTCTGAGAGTCCTCATCACCGACTCCGGACCCCATGAAGTCTCATGGCATCAGGTCAAACATGGGCAAGGAAACCTCCTGCTGATTACCACATACCACCCTCCCTCAGCTGCTGAATCAGTGCTCCTCCATGTTGAACACTAGCCATCACCCCTTGACATTCAATGGCATTACCATCACTGAATCCCCTGCTATTAACATCCCGGGAGTTACCATTGACCAGAAACTGAACTGGACTAGCCATATAAATACTGTGGTTACAAGAGCAGGTCAGAGGCTAGGAATCCTGCAACGAGTAATTCACCTCCTGACTCCCCAAAGCCTGTCCACCATCTACAAGGCTCAAGTCAGTAGTGTGATGGAATACTCTCCACTTGCCTGGATGAGTGCAGCTCCAACAGCACTGAAGAAGCTTGACACCGTCCAGGACAAAGCAGCCCCGCTTGATTGGCACCACATCCACAATCAGTCATTCCCTCCACCACTGATGCATGGTGGCAGCAGTGTGTACCATCTACAAAATGCTCTGCAGGAACTCATCAAGACTCACTCTCTCTCTTCCCTCCCCTTGTGGTCCCTCTCTTTCCCTCCATTCGTGGTAGTACCACATCAAGAAACGGCTGAAGGCACTGGATACTGCAACGGTTATGGGCCCTGACATTATTCCAGCAATAGTACTGAAGACTTGTGCTCCAGAATTTGTCACACCCCTAGCCAAGCTGTTCCAGTGCAGCTACAACACTGGCATCTACCCGGCTATGTGGAAAATTGCCCAGATATGTCCTGTGCTCAAAAAGCAGGACAAATCCAACCCGGTCAGTTACCGCCCCATCAGTCTACACTTGATCATCTGTAAAGTGATGGAAGGGGTCATCAACAGTGCTATCAAGTGGCACTTGCTTAGCAAATACCTGCTCACTGACGCTCAGTTTGGGTTCTGCCTGGGCCACTCAGCTCCCGACTTCATTACAGCCTTGGTTCAAACATGGACAAAAGAGCTGAACTCCCGAGGTGAGGTGAGAGTGACTGCCCTTGACATCAAGGCAGCATTTGACCGAGTGTGGCATCAAGGAGCCCTAGCAAAACTGGAGTCAATGGGAATTGGGTGGGGGGGGGGGGGTTGAATTCTCCCCTGGTTGGAGTCATACCTAGCACAAAGGAAGATGGTTGTGGTTGTTGGAGGTCAGTCATCTCAGCTCCAGGACATCACTGCAGGAGTTCCTCAGGGTAGTGTCCTCGGCCCAACCATCTTCAGCTGCTTCACCAGTGACCTTCCTTCCATCATAAGGTCAGAAGTGGGGATCTTGGCTGATGATTGCACAATGTTCAGCCAGCGAAGCCCACATCCTGTGAAGGAATAAGTAGTTTTAGTGAGTAGAACTTGTGGCTCTCCAAAAACCAGAGAGTATAGAACAGTTGCTGGTGCTCCCTGTACCCCTGCTGACAGTTTGACTGGTATACCTCCAAGTCTAGGTGGAAGCTGGGGCATATTTACAGAATATTAAATGTTGCAAAAATTAGCACAATCCTGAATTGATAGGGAGGGGCTGAACAAAATTTGCACAAACATATCTGAATGGAGTGACTTAATCTGCATGAACGTATCTAAATGGAGTGACTCAGTTTTCACTAATATATCTAAATGGAGTGACTCAGTTTTCACTAATATATCTAAATGGAGTGACTCAGTCTGCATTAATGTATCTGAATGGAGTGACCTAATCTGCATGAACGTATCTAAATGGAGTGACTCAGTTTTCACTGATATATCTGAATGGAGTGACTCAGTTTTCACTAACATATCTGAATGGAGTGACTCAATCTGCATTAATGTATTTGAGTGGAGTGACTCAGTCTGCATTAATGTATCTGAATGGAGTGACTCAGTCTGCATTAATGTATTTGAGTGGAGTGACTCAGTCTGCATTAATGTATCTGAATGGAGTGACTCAGTCTGCATTAATGTATCTGAATGGAGTGACTCAGTCTGCATTAATGTATCTGAATGGAGTGACTCAGTCTGCATTAATGTATTTGAGTGGAGTGACTCAGTCTGCATTAATGTATCTGAATGGAGTGACTCAGTCTGCATTAATGTATTTGAGTGGAGTGACTCAGTCTGCATTAATGTATCTGAGTGGAGTGACTCAGTCTGCATTAATGTATTTGAGTGGAGTGTTTGTTAGTGTTTTAATGAATTATCCGAGTACAAACTTGGGTCAGTGATAACTGAATATCCAAAGGAGGATTTCAGAGATTGCAGATATAATGCCCAGTGAGTATACCACTGTATGTGCTGTAGCACAGTCATATTTTTTTCAGCTCATTGTGCTTTTGCCCATCTGCTGGTGTGAAGCTGATTATAATGTGTTTAAAATCCTTGAGTTGTCTGTGCATCAGACAGTCAATTGCTGAGCCTCCATTTGATTATTAGATAGCTGATATTTATCTGGACTGATTTAAAGGACTATGATGGTTGGATTATTCTGCTGACCTTGTTTCTTCTCTGCTTTACCTTCCCTCCTGAAAGCATCGATTCTCACTGGGATACATGGCAATATAGAAAGTGTTAGAAATAAGAAAAGCAACTTCCACCCAGTTTGCCTTTTACTGTCTTGGTAATTGTATGATAAGAACATAAGAAATAGGAGCAGGAGTAGGCCATTCAGCCCTTCAAGCCTGCTGCACATTCTGCCTCTGATCTTCTTCCTCAACTCCACTTTCCCTCCCACTCCCCATATCCCTCGATTCTGCAGGGACTGCAGCGATTCAAGAAGGCAACTCACCACCACCTTCTCAAAGGCAACTAGGGATGGGCAATAAATGCTGGCCCAGCCAGCAAAGCCCACATCGCATAAATGAATAAGAAAAGAATTCCCCTTGCAATAAAGGTCAACATGCCATTTGCTTTCCTAATTGCTTGCTGCACCTGTATACTAGCTTATTGTTCCATGTAAAAGCACACCCATCATCAACACTTAGAAGTTCCACACTTTCTAAAAAATATTCTGCTTTGCAACCAAAGTGAACATCCTCACACTTCCCCAGAATATATTGCATCTACCATCTTGTTACCGATTCACTTAATCTGTCTATATCTCTTTGCAGCCTCTCTCTGTGTCCTTCGCGCAATTTATATTCCCACCTAGCTTTGTATCATCATACAATGATAATAGTTATTGACTGATCGCATCGATCAATTTCAATCAACTAGCCTATAACAGACCCAGACATGAAATGAGGAAAATCACCAGTCTTGGAAAAGTTTGGGAACCATTCTGTTGAGGCTATGAACATGGGAACAGAAGTTGGCCATTTGGCCCATCGAGCTTGCTCTGTCATTCAATTTGATTATGGCTGACCATCTGCCTCAATGCCACTTTCCTGCACTATCCCCATATCCATTGATGTCATTAGTCTCGAGCAATCTATCAGTGTCTATCTTGAACCTGCTCAATGATTAAACTTCCACAGCCCTCTGGGGTAGAGCATTCCAAAGATTCACCTCCCTCTCGAGTAACGAAATTCCTCCTCATCTCAGTTTTAAATGGCCTGTCCCTTATTCTGAGATTATGTCTGGTTTTTAGACTCACCGGGAGGGGAAACATTTTATCCACATCTACCCTGTCACGCCCTGTAAGAATTTTGTAAGTTTCAATGAGATCACCTCTCATTCTTTGAAACTCTAGAAATACAGTCCCAGTTTCCTCAATCTCTCCTCATAAGACTAACCTGCCATCCCAGGGATTAATCTGGTGACCTCCATTGCACTCTCTCTATGGTAAGTATATCCTTCCTTGGGTAAGGAGACCAAAACTGTACACAATACTCCAGGTGCGGCCTCACCAAGGCTCTATATAATTGCAACAAGAAATCTTTATTCTTCTACTCAAATCCTCTTGCAATGAAGGCCAACATACCATTTGCCTTCCTAATTGCTTGTTGTACCTGCTTGCTAGCTTTCAGTGACTCATGAACAAGGACACCCAGGTCCCCTTGGACATCAACACTTTCCAATCTCTCACCATTTAAGAAATGCACTGCCTTTCTGTTTTTTCTACCAAATTGGATACCTTCACACTTATTGACATTATATTCCAGCTGCCATGTTCTTGCCCATTCACTTTGCCTGTCCAAGTCCCCTTCAACATAAGAACTAGGAACAGGAGTCGGCAATTCAGCCCCTCGAGCCTGCCCCACCATTCAATACGATCATGGCTGATCTCATTTCGGCCTCAACTCCAATTTCCTGCCCTCTCCCCATAACCTTTCAACCCGTTACTAATTAAAAATCTGTCTATCTCCTCCTCAAATTTATTCAGCGTCCCGGCATCCACTGCACTCTGAGATAGTGAATTCCACAGATTCACAACCCTTTGAGAAAAGCAATTCCTCCTCATCTCTGATTTAAATCAACCACCCCTTAGCCTAAAACTATGGCCTCTCGTTCTAGAATGCCCCATAAGGGGAAGCATCTGCTCCACGTCTACTTTGTCTATCCCCTTTAGCATCTAATATACCTCAATTAGATCTCCTCTCATCCTTCTAAACTCTAGCGAGTATAGGCCTAAACTGCTCAATCTCTCCTCATAAGACAAGCCCCGCATCTCTGGAATCAATCTAGTGAACCTCTTCTGAACCGCCTCCAGTGCAACTACATCCTTCCTCAAATAAGGGGACCAAAACTGTGCACAGTACTCCAGGTGTGGCCTCACCAATGCCTTGTACAGTTGCAACATTTCCCTATTTTTATACTCTATTCCTTTAGCAATAAATGCCAAAATTCCATTTGCCTTCCTTATTACCTGCTGTACCTGCATACTAGCTTTCACTGATTCATGCAGGAGGACACCCAGATCCCTCTGCACTGAAGCATTGAAAGCCTCCTTGCATTCTCCTCACAACTTAGAGTCCCAGCTAAATTAAAAGCAAAATAATGTGGATGCTGGAAATCTGAGAGAAAAACAGAAAATGCTGGAAAAACTTGAAACGTTAACTCTGTTTCTCTCTCCACAGATGCTGTCAGACCTGCTGAGTTTTTCCAGCATTTTCTGTTTTTCTTTCTTACAGTTCCAGCTAGTTTTGTGTCATCAACAAATTTGGAAATATTACATTTGGTCCCCACATCCAAACCATTGATATAATTGTGAACAGCTGTGTCCCAGCACTGATCCTTGTGGTACCCCATGAGTAACAGCCTGCTATCCTGAGAATGACCTGTTTATCCCTACCCTCTGTTTCCTGTCCGTTAACCAATTCTCAATCCAAACCAGTCTATTACCCCCAGTCTTGCGTGCTCTAATTTTGTTTACTAACCTTCTCTGTAGGACCTTATCAAAAGCCTTTGGTGTACAAGGACACCCAGGTCACTGTGTACATCCACATTTCCCAATATTTCACCATTTAAATAATATCCTGCAATTCATACTTATCCACGTTATACTGCATCCTCACCACTCACATTCCCACCAAGTTTCGTGTTATCAGCAAACTTGGAAATATTACATTTGGTTCCCTCCCCCAAATCATTGATTTAGATTATAAATAGCTGGGGCCCAAGCACTGATCCCTGCAGTACCCCGCTAGTCACCATCTGCCACTCCAAAAGAGACCCATTTATTCCTACTCTCTGTTTCCTGTCTACTAACCAATTCTCAATCCATGCCAATATATTACCTCCAATCCCATATGTTTTAATTTACACACTAACCTCTTATGTGGGAATTTATCAAAAGCTTTCTGAAAATCCAAATACACCACATCCACTGGTTCTCCCTTATCTATACCGCTAGTTACTCCAAAAGCTCCAGTAGGTTTGTGAAACATGATTTCCCTTTCATAAATCCATGTTGACTTTGTCTAATCCCGTTGATATTTTCTAAGTGTCCTGTTATCACATCCTTTATAATAGACTCCTGCATTTTCCCTACCACTGATGTTAGGCTATCCGTTCTGTAATTCCCTTCCTTCTTTCCTCCCTTTTTTAAATAGTGGGGTTACATTTACCACCCTCCAATCTACTGGGACTGTTCCAGAATCCACTGTATTTTTGGAAGATGACAAACAACACATCCACTATTTCCACAGCCACCTCCTTTTGTACCCTGGGGTGTAGATCATCAGGCCCTGGGGATTTATCAGCTTTCAGCCCCATTAATTTCTCCAGCACTATTTTCTTTAATAATACTAATTTTCTTCAATTCCTCCTAGACCTTTGGCTCCCTACCATTCCTGGGAAATTATTTGTGTCATCCTCTGTGAAGAGAGAACTAAAGTAGTTGTTTAATTGCTCTGCCATTTCCTTGTTCCCTATTATAAATTCTCCCATTCCTGTAGGGTACCTTCATTTGTCTTCACTAATCTCTTTCTTTTTACATACTTATAGAAGCTTTTACAGTCTGCTTTTATGTTCCTTGCAAGTTTACTCTCATACTCTATTTTTCCCCCTTAATCAATCTCTTTGTCCTCTTTTGCTGAATTCCAAACTGCTTCCAATCCTCAGGCTTCCTATTTTTTCTAGCAACTTTATATGATTCTTCTTTGGATCTAATACTATCCTTAATTTCTTTTATTAGTCATGGTTGGGCTGCTTTTGCTATTGAGCTTTTGCACCAGAATGGAGTTTATAACTGTTGCAATGCATACATTCATTCCTTAAATATTAGCCATTGCATATCCACTGTGAAGCCTTTTAATGAAGTTCCCCACCTATTTTAGCCAACTCATGCCTCATACCTTTGTAGTTTCCTTTGTTTAAATATAGAACCCTAGCCTCAGATCGGACAACTTCACTTTCCATCCTAATGAAGAACTCAATCATGTTATGGTCACTGTTCCCTAAAGGATCCTGCAGAATGAGACAATTAATTAACCGCTTCTCATAGAGTCCTAGGGTTATACAGCACAGAAGCAGGCCCTTTGGCCCATCGTGTCACTATTGCACTGATTTCATCCTTAACTAACAACACCACCCCACCTCCTATTCCTTTTTGCCTGTCCTTCCTAAATATCAGGCACCCTTGGATATTCAGTTCCCAGCCTTGGTCACCCTGCAGCCACGTCTCCGTAATCGCAATCGTATTGTACCCGTTTACATCTATTTGCGCTGTTAATTCATTTACCTTATTGCGAATGCTCCGTGCATTCAGATACAGTGTCTTTAGACTTGTCTTTTAACATTTCTTTTTGTATTATGGCCCTATTTGCTGCCAGCTCTTGTTTTCTCTGCCTTCCACTTTTGCTTTCTACTTTTCTGACTTTTATTCCTGTCTTTGCTTCCCTCTCTTGTGTCTGCCCGCTCAAGTTCCCATCCCCCTGCCAATCTAGTATAAACTCTCCCCCCCCGTACTAGTGAGGATATTGGGCCCGGTCCTGCTGGGATGCAACCAGGTCTCATCTTCCCCAGAATCAGTCCCAGTGCCTCAGGAATCTAAATCCCTCCCTCCTGCACCATCTCTCCATCCATGCATTCATCTGGCCTATTCTCCTATTCCTGATCTTACTGGCATGTGGCACTGGGAGTAATCCTGAGATTACTACCTTTGAGGTCCTGATTTTTAATTTGTTTCTTAGCTCCCTATATTCTGCTTTCAGGACCTCATCTGTCTTTTTACCTTTGTCATTGGTACTGATATGGATCACAACCTCTGGATGTTCACCCTCCCCCTTCAGAATGTCCTGTAGCCGCTCTGAGACATCCTTGACCCTGGCACCAGGGAGGCAACGTACCATCCTGGTGTGATGTCTGCAGCCACAGAAATGTCTATCTGTTCCCCTTATGATAGAATCCCCTATCACTATCGCTCTCCCACTCTTTTTTTTCTCCCTCTCTGTGCAGCTGAGCCACTCATGGTGCCACAGACTTGGCTCTTGCTGCATTCCCCTGAGAAACAATCTCCCTCAGCAATATCCAAAATGGAAAATCTGTTAGAGAGAAAGAAGGATGTAGGGGACCCTTACACTACCTGCCTAGTACTTTTACCCTGTTGGGTGGTCACCCATTCCCTTTCTGCCTCTGCACTCTTTACCTGTGGTGTGATCACCTCACTGTACGTGCTTTCCAGGAAGATGTCATCCTTGTGGATGCTCCACAGCGACTCCAGCCACAGTTCTAGCTCTGAAACGCAGATTTTGAGCAGTTGCAGCTGAAGACTATTCCTGCACACATTGTCGCCCTGGACACTGGAAGTACCCCTGATTTCCCACATCGCACAGGAAGAGCATTCCGTGTGGCTGAGCTGTCCTGCCATGACTTACACTTAAATTATTCCCTTTACTTTTACTTTCTCTAGTTTAGAGAATATTAAGGGCAGTAGAAATACTCATCAGGTCCTACTTACCAAGGCTGCTGCTCCTCTTTCTGAGGAAAGGTAGAAAATGAAAGGAGCACCTCCTTCCCTCTTCAGTGAACTCCCTGTCTCACCAAACTCCAACTTAAGCACTCTAATGCAGCCCAGAGTAGCACTCCAGTGCAGACAAGACAGCACTGTAGATGGCCTGCTTTTATGTTGTCTGAATCTAGCTTCTGAAAAGCTTCTGTTTAAGTCAGTTATCTAATTAACTAGCTGCAGCTGCAGCTACAAGCAGAGCCTGTAAAACCCCTGTTTTAAAGCTGGACTAAAACTCACCTTCCCCCAATCCAAACAGCAACTTTTAGTTAGTTTCTAAATTAAAGAAAGACTAGACTTTAGATAGAAATTCACCTTTAAAAGTCTTTATCACCAAACTCCAACTTAAGCACTCTAATGCAACCCAAAGCAGCACTCCAATGCTGAAAATGCACATGTCAAAGCTTCTTGTCACAAGCCTTGCATTTCAATAGCAATACTGTGTCCATGTGCTCATTGACATTGCTAGCCTAGTCATCAATGAACTGCTAAAGGAAGCCAAAGAGCTTTGCGCTGCAGCACTATATCCTGGTGATCTAGACATGCCACCATTGTCTGAATCAGTATTCATTGAACTTATGAACTCAGCAACGTGCTCAGTTGAGTTCAGTTTTAACAACACCATGTATATCCAAATGGTGTTGCCATGGGATCCCCTCTAGGCCCAGGTCTCTCAAACATCTCCGTTGGTTTCCACGAGAAATACGTCTTTAATGGAATGACACCCAACTTCCTACCCCTTCCGTATTTCCAATATGTAGATGATACATTTGCTATATTTGAATCCACAGCAGTATGTAAGAATTTCCTTACACACCTTAATAGGCTCCATTCTGTGCTAAAGTTCACCTTTGAAACGGGGCAGTCAAATGAGCTCCCTTTCCTTTACGTGCTCGTTGAGAAATCTACAAGGGGTTCTCTACCACGGTCTACTAATGCTACCTTCACTAGTCAATACACGTGTTGTGATTCCTACAGTTCCACATGCTGTAAGATTGGTCTTATCGGCAACCTTGTAAATAGGACTTGAGCCTTTCACCATGAAAGCTTGATGGTGAAATAAGGCACATCAAAGGCACCCTGCAGGATAATGGCTATCCCGATCAGATTGCTGCTCACTGTATATCTCACAACTCATGAATGGGCCTAAAGCTGCCACATTTGGTCCTGAAAAGTGCCCAGTTTATCTCAGATTACACCGGAAGGACAAAGTATCTCAAAATTTTGAGCAACAGATGAAGCTAGCCATTTCACGCTGCTACGATGCAGCAGCAACACAAGTGGTATTCGGCACTAACAAGATGCTGCCATCAAACCAAAAAGCCTGTTGCACACAAATGAGTAACGTGGCACATGAATTCCAGTGCCGGTGTGAGGCCATACCTCCCAAATACTGGAGGATCGTATTAAACAGCCGCTGTTCACAATGGGCAGGGTACAGACCGTACCCAACCAGCCTATGCTTGCAAAACTCAAAGCACAGTGTCCAACATTAGATGTGATTCCGCGATTGGACAGCATTTGCTAAACAATCCTGAGTGTGCTAAAAATTATGCTGACAACCAATTTAAGATTATCAGTTGGGCTCACAGTGTGACCCACTTACGTGTGCTGGAAGCCACATATATTCACACACATGGCCCTGTCCTTTGCAGACAGAAAGAACATGTCCACACATTGCACCTGTTTGAGCTAAACAAAATAAGTAAGTGACAGCCATTCCCTGGTTCATTCCCCAGGGTAATGCCTTGGCCAATCAGAGTCAGCCTGCCTGGTTTGAGTTTAAACAAAACTTGGCAATTAAATGTCATTCATCAGTTAACTAGTGCATTCTCCATGGCAATGCCTTTACCAATCAGAGCCCACTTTCCAACTAATCAGCACGTTCTTCTCATGAAGTAGAAATTGTTGTTCCCATTAAATTTGGTATTCTTGTGAATTGTCCGGATGAGTGCAAGACGAAAAGCTTCGACAATGTCCTTTCTCAGCGATATCCGAGTACTAATCACCAAATGACTATAGTTTATTTTGTTCAGATTTAAGCCCCTAGTTTCAGAATGAACTATATCACTTTCAAACTAAATGTAAAATTCAGTGATTTATGGTCACTATTTCTGAAAGGTTCCTTTAGAGCAAAGTTAATGATTAGTCCTTTCTCTTTACATAAACTAAATTTAAAATAGCCCGATCCCTAGTTGGTTCTTCAACATTCTGTTCCAGAAACCCATCTTGTGCACACTCCAGGAATTTATCCACAGCATTAGTGCTAATTAGATTTACCCAGACTACATGTAAATTGAAGTCGCCCATTATTACTGTATTACCCATGCTACATGCAACTCTAATTTCCTGATTTATACTGTGCCCAACATTACCACTACAGTTTGGTGGCCTATAAACAACTCCTTATAAACAATGTTTGCTGCCCCTTGCTGTTTCTGAGCTCCATCCAAACTGATTCTACATCTTGATCCTTCAATCTGAGATTGTCTCTCACAAATATACTGATCTCATCCCTTATCAACAGTGCTACCCCACCTCCTTTTCTTTTTTACCTATCCTTCCTAAATGAGGAATATCCTTGAATATTCAGTTTCCATTCTTGGTCACCTTGTAACCATGCCTCCATAATGACAATTAAATCATACCAATTTACCTCTATTTGTGCCTTTAAATCATCTACCTTGTTGAGAATGCCACATGTTTTCAGATAGAGTGCCCTTAACTTTGTCTTTTTAACATTATTCTGCATTCTGATCCTATTTGATGTTTGCCTTCGCTTCATCTGCCTTCTAATTTCACTTACTACTTTTCTACTTCCTGTTACCGGTTTTGCTTCCTCCAATCTGAGCTTCCGCTTATGTTCCCACCCCCCTGCCAATGTAATTTAGACCATCCTCAACAGGTTTGGCAAATCTCCCTGCAAGGATGTTAGTCCCAGCCCTGCTAAGGTGCAACCCGCTCATTTTGTACAGGTCCCAGCTGCCCCAGAATGCAGAATTTCTACCACATATAGATATTCCTCTAAGACACAAAAACCCAACAGGAAAGGTGAATCAATCAACTGTGGCTAACGAAAGAAGCTAAAGATTGCATTAGATCAAAGAAAGTGGCTTACATGATTGCCAGATAAAGTGGTAAGCCTGAGGATTGGGGGGCAAATTAGAATCCAGCAAAGGATGACCAAGAAACTGATAAAGGGAAAAGAGAATGTAAATTCAAGCTAATGAGAAACATAAGGATGGACTGTAAAAGCTCCTTTAGGTATGTGAAAGGAAAAGATTCGCAAGGACAAATGTGGGTCCATTACAGGCGGAGACTGGGGAATTTATAATGGAGAATAAGGAAATGGTGGAGAAACTGAACAATTGCTTTGTGTCTTTCTTTATGGAGGAAGATACAGAAAATCGCCCAGAAATGCAAGATAACCAAGGGATTTGTGAAACTGGGGAACTAAAAGAAATGAGTATTAGTAAAGAGGCAGTACTCAAAAAGTTTACTGGATTGAAGGTTGATAAATTCCATAGACCCGATGAGCTACATCCCAGAGTGCTGAAGGAGGTGGCTGTAGAGATAGTGGACGCATTAGTGGATATCATTCAAAATTCTATAGATTCTGGAAAGGTTCCTGTGGACTGGAAAGTATCAAATGTAACCCCATTATTTAAGAAGGGAGGGAGAGACAAAGCAGTGAACTACAGACCTGTTAGTTTGACATCAGTTCTAGGGAAAACTTTAGAATCTAATATAAAGAATGTGATAACTGGACACTTAGAAAATAATGACATGATTGGGCAGAGTCAACATGATCCATCTCGGCTCCCTCCTAAGCCAAATAGTGGCACCTCTAGTGTTCTTTCATGCTCAGGCCCAGCTTGGGAATCAAACACGGGATACTCCTGGAGGCTGGGATACTCTGGGAGGCTGGGATACTCTGGGAGGCTGGGATACTCTGGGAGGCTGGGATACTCTGGGAAGCTGGGATACTCCTGGAGGCAGGAATACTCTGGGAAGCTGGGATACTCCTGGAGGCAGGGATACTCCTGGAGGCAGGGATACTCCTGGAGGCAGGGATACTCCCGGAGGCAGGGATACTCCTGGAGGCAGGGATACTCTGGGAAGCTGGGATACTCTGGGAGGCTGGGATACTCTGGGAGGCTGGGATACTCTGGGAGGCTGGGATACTCTGGGATACTCTGGGAGGCTGGGATACTCTGGGATACTCTGGGAGGCTGGGATACTCCTGGAGGCTGGGATACTCTGGGAGGCTGGGATACTCTGGGAGGCAGGGATGCTCTGGGAGGCTGGGATACTCCTGGAGGCTGGGATACTCTGGGAGGCTGGGATACTCCTGGATGCTGGGATACTCTGGGAGGCTGGGATACTCTGGGAGGCTGGGGTACTCCTGGAGGCTGGGATACTCTGGGAGGCTGGGGTACTCCTGGAGGCTGGGATACTCTGGGAAGCTGGGATACTCTGGGAAGCTGAGGGGAGGTAGTGGCATGGTGGTATTGTCACAGGACTAGTATTCTAGAGACCTGGGGACCTGGGTTTGAATCTCACCACGGCAGGTGGTGAAATTTGAATTCATTAAAAATCTGATGATGACCATGAAACTATTGTCAATTGTCATAAAAAACCCATCTGGTTCACTAATGTCCTTCAGGGGAGGAAATCTGCTGTCCTTACCTGGTCTGGCCTACATGTGACTCCAGACCCACAGCAATGTGGTTGACACTCTGAACAAAGGCATTTAGGGATGGGCAATAAATGCTGGCCTAGCCAGTGTCGCCCACATCCTGTGAACGAATAAATAAAAACTCTCGGAGGCAGGAACGCTCTGGGAATCTGGGATACTGCCAGAGGCAGCGATACTCGGTGTCGGTTAAGAACATTTTCTGAAAGTTAATGTTTTTTGTATCTGTGCAGAGTCAGCGGGAAAGCCTGTCCAAGAGTCTGCCGAGGAGTCTGTCGAGGAAGTGTTGGACACCTCCTCCTACAAGAACACGCAGCACCATGATTACACTCCACTAACCTTTGTAGATCTGGACGTGGAGATGGCAAAGTACAGGTTACCTCAGCCCTCCTCAGGAAGGATGTCTCCTCGCCACTGAATCCTCACACTCTGTGGTCAGCTGGTGCCTCAAGTAGGCAACAATATATACAGAACACAAGATAGAGCTAAGCCTAAATAAAAATCACATGTTGAAATGTCTGTTTAATACCTACAACCTTCCTCCTGCTTCAGTATTTTTCTGCAAGTGAGCAGCTTCTCCTCGGCCCATACCACCGCTCACTGGAAAATGGGCAAACTCTTTCCTCTCCCCCCAGGAGGGAGAATTGTGAGGAATAACCCCTCACTGGGATGCAGTTCTCAGGACATGGACTGATTTCTATAGCTAGAATACATTAATATTAAAATGACAGGTTTAGTAATGGACACAGAACCGTGTCGGGGGGACTGACTCTGGACAGCAGTGTCCTGTTCATGGAGCTGAAGTGTTTTGTTTCTTTGGTGAGGAGAATCACCAGAACAAGACCAAAGCTAAAGGATAAATTATGAGATAAAAGAAAAATACTGCAGATGCTGGAGATTTGAAATAAAAATTAAATGCTGGAAAAACTCAGCAGGTCTCGTTGTCACTGGACTAGTAATCCAGAAACCCAGGGTAATACTCAGGGACCTGAGTTCGAATCCCACCACGGCAAATTTTGAATTCAATAAAAATCTGGAATTAAAAGTCTGATGATGACCATGAAACTGTTGTCAGTTGTCATAAAAACCCACCTGGTTCACTAATGTCCTTCAGGGGAAGAAATGCACTGTCTTTACCTGGTCTGGCCTACATGTGACTCCAGACCCACAGCAATGTGGTTGACTCTTAAATGCCCTCTGAACAAGGGCAATTAAGGATTGGCAGTAAATGCTGGCCCAGCCAGCAACACCCACATCCATGAATGAATGAAAAGTATCTGTGGAGAGAGAAACAGAATTAGTGTTTTAGGTCCAATATACCTCTTCTTTGGAATTACGCGGACAGGTTGCACAGATGAGGCTTCTTTCCCCTTGAGTTAAAAGATGAAGGGGTCTCGTTGAAGATATTGAAAAGATTTGTTAGGGCAGAAAGATACTATTTCCTCTGGCGGGGAATCCAGAACACGGGGACAGAACTTTAAAATTAGGAGCCATTCAGGGCTGTTGTCAGGAAGCACTTCTTCACACAGGGTGGAGTAGAAATCTGGAACTGTCTTCCCAAAAAGCTGGGGGTCAATTGACATTTTCAAATCTAAGATTGTTAGGTAAGGATATTCAGGGGTATGGAAGCAAGATGAGTAAATGGAATGAGGATACAGATCAACCTTGAATTATTGAATTGCAGAGGGGAGTTGTTGGTGAAGGACATCCTCTTATTCCTTTATTCCCAATATTAAACACTTCTACCATTGGAACTAAAATAAGGTTGAGGAAATTCCACCATAGCCTTAACATCAGGCCAGCAAGAGTAGATTCCCTGAGACTGGATCATAATGGAACCCCTCACAGAAAAATTGATCCCTCAACCTGGAGATCTATCACCATGTTCTTCAGTCTGTTAGTGCCCTGGGAGAGTTCATCAGTTTATGAACGAGTTGGGATGGTCCTTCCGTCCGTTAGTGGCCTTGGAGCATTCTTTAGTGTATGAGTGTCAGCGGCTCACGTGCTCAAAGGAGCTGAGAGCTCAGCGACAGGTGAGTATTGGCTGAAACTAGAAACCATCAACTTCTGCTTTTATATGTAGAAAGGCTTAGGTCAGAGAATCAAAGGCTGGAGCTTCAGAGGGATTGAAGAGTGTAAGGCCATAGTGGAGGACTGTTAGAGGAAGGGTGTCTCCCAGTGTAGGCAATGCAAAAGGTGGTCAGAGCCGTTGCACTGTGAAGGCTCTAAAGGGAGATGGGTGTTCTGTTCCCGGAGTTTGAAGAGCGATGGATTGCATCAGCCACTCAGGGAGGGGCAGCAGCAGACAGAGAGACACCAGTGCAGGACACTGATGGATCACAGATGAGGAAGAAGCATTGGGCCAGTCAGGCAGGCAAATGGGCAAGGAGGGTGTTACCCAATGTTATGGTAAATGCAGAGCTGCTCAAATCTCAAAGGGAAACTTGAAACAGCTGCCACAACTGTTTTGCAATTTGTATATATTTCAAGACGCGTGCCTTGAATTCAGTAGTAATAGGATGACTGAGTCTTATAGGTTTCTTACAAAACTAAATTAAACCTTTATTAATAAAAAATGATTTTAAGCACATACATAGGTTTACAAATTAGTACTATGATAACTCCTAGCTCCCCTAGTTAATGTAACTCCCAGTTATACGTCCGTTAAGGCAACAGTAAAAACACATACATTTTAAAAGACCCAGGCAAAGTAACACAATACCCTGAACAGCCAAATTCAAAATCAGTTCTCTTAACTTCAGTTTTTTTTAGATAGCAGCTTTAGGCTTAGATGCTTTAGATTTTTCATGCTTGTTAGATCTTAGAATTCCTTCTTCCTACACACAACCTCATCTCCTTTGTAAAGATTTCCCCTTAAAATGCAAATTCCCATTGTTGCACTATATATTTGGACTTTACCTCTCTAATAATAAAAATCTATCATAGTACCAATTTTATCAGTAATCTTTGGGAAAAATAAACACATTGTTTCTTAACTTCTGGCTCGGTGAAACATTTCACCCCCTCTTTGGATTCAAGCTAGTCTGGTTTATTTAAAAATGCAAATGTTCCCTTACACCTTTCATTCTAAAACTTCCCCCATGTTTACCTACTTAACATTTCAAACCGAGCTTATCTTCTGATACATTAAACCTTCAGACCAGCTGCCTTTAATTCAATTAAGTCTCTCACACACGCACACACACAGACCCCACCATTACTCCACAATAAATGCCAATAACATAATGAAAATTATTATATCTTTCTGACACCCACTTCAAAGGGTTTACAGAAAGAGGTTTAGCTTTCTGGAGAGATTGGAACATCAGTGAATGGAGGTGTCTCTCAGGACAGGTGGTCACTGATCAGAATAAGAGGATTGCGGTCACTGGGATGTGCTGGGTACCCATTGCCTGTGCTAGTGACGGTAACCGTGACACTCAACTTTTTCAAATCAGGCTTGTTCCAGGGATCACCTGGAGGCATTTGTGAGAATCCCCAGTTAGTAACCCATCAGCACATCAAGCAGGTGACGATTGCCCTGTTCCAGAGTGCAGGGCAATACATCAGTTATTGCACCAATCAGGCCGAGAGGGCAATCGGATCCAGTCTCATGGCTGGATTCCCTCAGGTCCAGGGGGTTATAGACTGCATGCATGTGACAATCAGGTCTCCCTCAGCAGTCAGACATGAAGGGGAATAGGAAGGGGTTCTACTTGCTCACTTTTCTAATTGCCTGTGATCACCCGAAAACCTCCAGGTGTTTGCAAGGTTCCCGGGAAGTTGCTGTGCCTTGTATATCCTGAGACAGCCTTAGGTGCCTTAGCTCTTCAAACCACCTGAATACCTTTGTGTATGGATCCTGGGTGACCAGGGACATCTACTGAAGAAAAGGCTGCTTATATCTGTGCAGAACCTGAACACAGATACAGAGAAAACCTACAACTGTTACCATGTGATGACAAGGGCAACCATCGCACTGGCAATTCAGCTTCTGACAATGAGGTTCTGATGCTTTGTGGGGGAGCCCTGCAATAAGTGCCATCAATGGCCTCCCAATCGTTGCAGTCTGCTGCCCTCTGCGCAAACTGGACCATCGAAAAGGAGTTGCATTGGGGTTGGACAACCACGTTGATTGCACCACCTCCTTTGAGGAGGAGCGAGACTCAGAAGCTAATGGTTATATGCCTGTGGGCTTGATTGCAAGAGCCGATGACAAGGGAGATGCAAGACTCCCTCATTTGAATCTCAGAATTGTTACATGCAAAAGGAGGCTATTTGGTCCATCGTATCTGCACAGGTTCTCCAAATGAGCAACTCATCTAGTGCCATTCTCCCACCTTCTCCCAGTAACCCTGCACATTCTTTCTTTTCAAATAATAGTCTAATCCCTTTTGAATGCTTCAATTAAACCTGCCTCTATCACATTCTCAGGCAGTGCAATCCAGACCCTCAACACCTGCTGCGTGAAAAAGCTTTTTCTCATATCACTATTGCTTCTTTCACTAATTACTTTAAATCTGTGCCCTCTGGTTCTCAATCCTTTCACAAGTGGGAATAATTTCTCTCTAAAACAAAAACAGAATTACCTGGAAAAACTCAGCAGGTCTGGCAGCATCGGTGGAGAAGAAATCAGTTAACGTTTCGAGCCTTCACGGCCCTTCGGCAGAACTGAAGCATAGTTAGGAGAAAGGAGAAATATAAGGACACCTGCGGTCTGTCCGCAAGAAAGACCCAAACCTCCCTGTCGCTTGCCATTTTAACACTCCACCCTGTTCTCTTGCCCACATGTCTGTCCTTGGCTTGCTGCATTGTTCCAGTGAAGCCCAACGCAAACTGGAGGAACAGCACCTCATCTTCCAACTAGGCACTTTACAGCCCTCCGGACTGAATATTGAATTCAACAACTTTAGATCTTAAACTCCCCCTCCCCCCATCCCCACCCCGTTTCTCCCCCCCCTTTTTTTCAATAATTTATATAGATTCTTCTTTCCCCACCTATTTCCATTATTTTTAAATCTAAAACTAAAACCTTGTTAGTCTTTCCACCCCACCCCCACTAGAGCTGTACCTTGAGTGTCCTGCCATCCATTCTTAATTAGCACTTTTCTTAGACAAATATCACCACCTTCAACACCTCTTTGATCCTTTTGTCTGTGACATCTTTTGATTATCTGCTCCTATCACGGCTTGCTTATCTCCACAATCACCCCACCCTCAACTTCTCTCTCCCCCCGCCCCCCCACCTTAAACCAGCTTATATTTCTCCTTTCTTCTAACTATGCTTCAGTTCTGCCGAAGGGCCATGAAGGCTCGAAACGTTAACTGATTTCTTCTCCACCGATGCTGCCAGACTTGCTGAGTTTTTCCAGGTAATTCTGTTTTTGTTTTGGATTTCCAGCATCCGCAGTAGCTTTTAGCTTCTTGTTTTTATCTCTAATAATTTCTCTCTATCCACACTGCCCAGATCCCTCATGATTTTGAATATCACTATCAAATCTCTATTCTAAGGAAAACAGTCCCAATTTCTCCAACCTATCTTCGTAACTGAAGTTCCTCATCCCTGGAACCATTCTCGTGGATCTTTTCTGCATTCTCTCCAATGCCTTCACATCCTTCCTAAAGTGCAGCACCCAGAACTGGACACAATACTCCAGCTGAGGCTGGACTAGTGAGTTATACAAGTTCAACATAACTTCCTTGCTCCTGTACTCTATGCCCCTATTAATAAAACCTAGGATACTGTACGCTTTATTAACTGTTTTTTCAACCTGCCCTGCTGCTTTCAATGACTTATGCACATATACACCTGGGTCCTTATTTTATATTGTCTCTCCATGTTCTTTCTACCAAAATGAATCATTTCACATTTTTCTGCAATGAACATCATCTACCACCTGTCTGCCCATTCCACCAACAATGGGAAAATGGTGGTGTGGTGGTAATGTCACTAAATAGTAATCCAGAGACCCGGGCTAACTCTCGGGGAGTGGGGGGGGTGGGGGCATGGGTTTAAATCCCACCACAGCAGCTAGTGGAGTTTCAATTCAGTTAATAAATCTGGAATTTGAAAGCTCGTCTCCATAATGGTGACCCTGAAACTATCATTGATTGTTGTAAAAAAATATATGGTTCACTAATGCCCCTTTAGGGAAGGAAATCTACTGCCCTTGCCTGGCCTACATGTGACTCCAGACCCACAGCAATGTGGTTGACTCTTAACTGCCCTCTGAAATGGCCTAGCAAGACACTTAGTTCCAGGGCAATTAGGGATGGGCAACAAATGCTGGCCTTGCCAGTGATGCCCACATCCCATGAAAAAAAAACTTGTCTGTGTCCTTTTGATGTTCTACTCTATCCTCCTCAGTTTTTTTTAATTATTGGGTGTGGGCTTCGCTGGCTGGGCCAGTATTTGTTGCCCATCCCTAATTGCCCTTGAGAAGGTGGTTGTGAGCTGGCTTCTTGAGCCGCTGCAGTCCATGTGGTGTAGGTACACCCACAGTGCTGTTAGGGAGGGAGTTCCAGGATTCCCAGCGACAGTGAAGGAACGACGATATATTTCCAAGTCAGGATGGTGTGTGGCTTGAAGGGGAACTTCCAGGTGGTGGTGTTCCCATCTATCTGCTGCCCTTGTCCTTCTAGGTGGTAGTCGTGGGTTTGGAAGGTGCTGTCTAAGGAGCCTTGGTGAGTTCCTGCAGTGCATTGTAGATGGTACACACTGCTGCTACTGTGCGTCGGTGTTGGAGGGAGTGAATGTTTGTGGATGGGGTGCCAATAAAGTGGGCTGCTTTGTCCAGGATGGTGTCAAGCTTCTTGAGTGTTGTGGGAGCTGCACTCATCCAGGCAAGTGGGGAGTATTCCATCACACTCCTGATTTGTACCTTGTAGATGGTGGACAGGCTTTGGGGAGTCAGGAGGTGAGTTACTCATCGCAGGATTCCTAGCATCTGACCTGCTCTTGTATCCACAGTATTTATATGGCTAGTCCAGTTCAGTTTCTGGTCAATGGTAAGCCCCTCAGGTTGTTGATAGTGGAGGATTCAGCGATGGTAATGCCATTGAATGTCAAGGGGCAATGGTTAGATTCTCGCTTGTTCAAGATGGTCATCACCTGGCACTTGTGTGCATGGCTGTTACTTGTCACTAGTTAGTCCAAGCCTGGAAATTGCCCAGGTCTTGATGCATTTGGACATGGACTGCTTTGGCTAATGTCCCTATTAATAAATCCTAAGATGCAGAATGCTTTATTAACCGCTTTCTCAACCTGTCCGACCTTCTTCAATTACTTATGTACATATACACCCAGGCCCCTCTGCTCCTGCAACCCCTTTCGAATTTTACCCTTTTATACTGTCTCTCCACGTTCTTTCTACCAAAATGCATCACTTCACACTTCTCTGTGGTCATTTATCTGCCCATTCCACCAACCTGTTGATATCCTTTTGAAGTTCTACACTATCCTTCTCTCAGTTCACAGTATTTCTAAGTTTCACATCCTCTGCAGATTTTGAAATTGTGCCCTGCACAGCAAGGTCTTGGTCAACAATATAATCAGGAAGAGCAGGGGTCCTGTCACTGGCTCCTGGGGAACTCCATTTCCAACTTTCCTCCAGTCTGAAAACATCGATGAACCATTACTCTTTTTTTGCTGTCACTGTAAGCCTTTGAGTGTTCAGGAACCAAAATGCTGGTGCCGTTTCCTCATGAATCGCTGCTGATGTTTTCTGGGTGAAAAAGAAAAAGGAAGACTTGTATTTCAAAGCACTTTTCATGATCACTGGACATCTCAAAGCACTTTACAGCTGAATAGTTTAGACTGTTCAGGCAGGGTCTAAGGATCAAATAACTCAAGGTTTTAATTATAGCATTCAATTTAATTTGTGATTTTTTTTTTATTCTTTCACAGGATGTGGGCTTCCCTGGTTCGGCCAGCATTTATTGCCCATCCCTAACTGCCCTTGAGAAGGTGGTGCTGAGCTGCCTTCTTGAACTGCTGCAGTCCATGTGGGGTGGGTACACCCACAGTGCTGTTAGGGAAGGATTACCATTAAATATCAAGGTGCAATGGTTAGATTCTCTCTTGTTGGAGATGGTCATTGCCTGGCACTTGTGTGGCGTGAACGTTACTTGCCATTTGTCAGCCCAAGCCTGGATATTGTCCAGGTCTTGCTGCATTTGGACATGGACAGCTTCAGTATCTGAGAAGTTGCGAATGGTGCTGAACATTGTGCAATCATCAGCGAACATCCCCACTTCTGACCTTATGATGGAAGGAAGGTCATTGATGAAGCAGCTAAAGATGGTTGGGCCTAGGACATAATGCATTCATTTCTCCTGAGATTTAGGAACATAGAAGCAGGAGTAGGCCATTTCCTAGAACACCAGTGGACACAAGACAGGCATTTCCCTCTGGTAGTCACAAACACTCCAAGCATATCACTGGCCCATCTTGAGACCCTTCCAGTCCTACACTCATCATTGGCTGACATTCAGCACCCACCATTTCATGCCCTCATTCTAAACGAGTGAAAGTTAGATCTCCACACTGATCAGTATTTCCTTAGCCGAGCCTAACTGATCACACAGCCTATGACATTCCTGTATTTCTGATATGAACTTTTCTTGGTCCTGGGCTAGTGGATTTTTTCACTTCATCCTGTCTTGCTTTATGAGCTCAGACTCTAGCTACTAGGCAACTGGAAAACAGCCCAGGATATTCCTCCTGCAAAATCTCTGATTCTCTCACCTCATCTGGCTCTCTTGAAACTCTCAGAGATGGCAAGAATTGCAAACCTGCCAAATCATTACCCAGTATAAAATCTACCCCTTCCATAGCTAAACTTAGAACAATTCCCACCGTAACAATTCTGCTTACTAACTCACTTTTGTAAGTTAACTTTACACAAGGGAGCAGGTTCATAAATTCCACAAAGATCCCCTGTTAATACTTTCTCTTTCTTCAAACTACTTGGACACGAATTGTATCATCAGTTACCATCAATGACTGATCTGACCCAGTAGCTCTTAAGACCTTAATTTGTTTATTTGTTTTGTTGGTGGAGTAAGGGAACACTTCCCCCTGCAAGACAAAACCACTATAACCTTCAGCAACCTGCCTCACTTTAGCAGTATTCAAGGAGGAATTCCCTTGACTATCCTGAGCCTCGTTCCCCATTCTAGTAGGTCTGAGGGAACACGTTTCACTTATACTGTAAACACCACTTTAACACCCATTTCTTTTTCAGTTACATCCTTTTCTAAAGACTCCTTAGGCGTCCTTGTTACTGACACTGATTTACTGTTCAGTTTCCACCAATTTACTTTTATATGCCCTGTCTTACGGCAATAAAAACATGCTAGTTTATTTCCATAGAACCATAGAACACTACAGCACAGAAAAACAGGCCATTCGGCCCTTCTAGTCTGTGCCGAAATATTATTCCGCTGGTCCCATAACCCTCCAGACCTCTCCCATCCATGTATCTATCCAATTTATTCTTAAAACTTAAGAGTGAGCCCACATTTACCACGTCAGATGGTAGCTCGTTCCACACTCTCACCACTCTCTCAGTGAAGAAGTTCCCCCTAATGTTCCCCCTAAACCTTTCCCCTTTCACCCTAAAGCCATGTCCTCTGGTGTTTATCTCTCCTAATCTAAGTGGAAAGAGCATACTCACATTTACTCTGTCCATACCCCTCATAATTTTGTAAACTTCTATCAAATCTCCCCTCATTCTTCTACGCTCCAAGGAATAAAGTCCTAACCTGTTTAATCTTTCCCTGTAACTCAACTCCTGAAGACCCGGCAACATCCTAGTAAATCTTCTCTGCACTCTCTCAATCTTACTGATATCCTTCCTGTAGTTAGGCGACCAGAACTGCACACAATACTCCAAAGTTGGCCTCACCAATGTCTTATACAACCTCACCATAACATCGCAACTCCCATACTCAATACTGTATACTCAATACTGAATTTAATAGAGGGACTGTAATATTGATGACTCCAGCATTAATCTAATAGAGAGGCTGTAATAACAGTGACTCCAGCACTAATCTAAGAGAGGGACTGTAATATCACTGACTCCAGCACTAATCTAATATAATCAATGGAGAGACTGTAATATCAGTGACTCCAGCACTAATCTAATAGAAAGACTGTAATATCAGTGACTCCACACCAATCTAATAGTGAGGCTGTAATATCAGTGACTCCAGCACTAATCTAATAAAAAGACTGTAATATCAGTGACTCAGCACTAATCTAATAGACAGGCTGTAATATCAGTGACTCCAGCACTAATCTAATAGAAAGACTGTAATATCAGTGACTCAGCACCAATCTAATAGTG
The DNA here is from genome assembly GCF_964194155.1 of Cetorhinus maximus. NCBI lineage: Eukaryota > Metazoa > Chordata > Chondrichthyes > Lamniformes > Cetorhinidae > Cetorhinus > Cetorhinus maximus. The sequence goes on along the minus strand of NC_135894.1, from coordinate 105,554,274 downwards.
AGGCGGTAATATCAGTGACTCCAGCACAAATCTAATAGAAAGAATGTAATATCAATGACTCAGCACTAATCTAATAGACAGGCTGTAATATCAGTGACTTCAAAACTAATCTAATAGAGAGGCTGTAATATCAGTGACTCCAGCAGTAATCTAATAGAGAGACTGTAATATCAGTGACTCCGGCGCTAATCTAATACAGAGACTGTAATATCAGTGACTCCAACGCTAATCTAATAGAGAGGCTGTAATATCAGTGACTCCAACACTAATCTAATAGAGAGACTGTAATATCAGTGACTCCAGCAGTAATCTAATAGAGAGGCTGTAATATCAGTGACTCCAGCAGTAATCTAATAGAGAGGCTGTAATATCAGTGACTTCAAAACTAATCTAATAGAGAGGCTGTAATATCAGTGACTCCAGCAGTAATCTAATAGAGAGGCTGTAATATCAGTGACTTCAAAACTAATCTAATAGAGAGGCTGTAATATCAGTGACTCCAGCAGTAATCTAATAGAGAGACTGTAATATCAGTGACTCCGGCGCTAATCTAATACAGAGACTGTAATATCAGTGACTCCAACGCTAATCTAATAGAGAGGCTGTAATATCAGTGACTCCAACGCTAATCTAATAGAGAGACTGTAATATCAGTGACTCCAACACTAATCTAATAGAGAGACTGTAATATCAGTGACTCCAGCAGTAATCTAATAGAGAGACTGTAATATCAGTGACTCAGCACTAATCTAATAGACAGGCTGTAATATCACTGACTCCAGCACTAATCTAATAGAGAGACTGTAATATCAGTGACTCCAACACTAATCTAATAGAGAGGCTGTAATATCAGTGACTCCAGCAGTAATCTAATAGAGAGACTGTAATATCAGTGACTCCGGCGCTAATCTAATAGAGAGACTGTAATGTCAGTGACTCCAACACTAATCTAATAGAGAGGCTGTAATATCAGTGACTCCAGCACTAATCTAATAGAGAGACTGTAATATCAGTGACTCCAGCACTAATCTAATAGAGAGACGGTAATATCAGTGACTCCAGCACAAATCTAATAGAAAGACTGTAATATCAGTGAATCAGCACTAATCTAATAGACAGGCTGTAATATCAGTGACTTCAAAACTAATCTAATAGAGAGGCTGTAATATCAGTGACTCCAGCAGTAATCTAATAGAGAGACTGTAATATCAGTGACTCCGGCGCTAATCTAATAGAGACTGTAATATCAGTGACTCCAGCAGTAATCTAATAGAGAGACTGTAATATCAGTGACTCCGGCGCTAATCTAATAGAGAGACTGTAATGTCAGTGACTCCAACACTAATCTAATAGAGAGGCTGTAATATCAGTGACTCCAGCACTAATCTAATAGAGAGACTGTAATATCAGTGACTCCAGCACTAATCTAATAGAGAGACTGTAATATCAGTGACTCCAGCACTAATCTAATAGAGGTCATAATATCAGTGACTCCAACACTAATCTAATATAATGTAATAGAAAGGCTGTAATATCAGTGACTCCAGCACTAATCTAATGGAGAGACTGTAATATCATTGTCTCCGGCACTAATCTAATAGAGAGACTGTAATATCAGTGACTCCAGCGCTAATCTAATAGAGAGACTGTAATATCGGTGACTCCAGCACTAATCTAATAGAGACACAGTAATGTCAGTGACTCAGCACTAATCTAAAAGAGAGACTGTAATATCAGTGACTCCAGCACTAATCTAATAGAGAGGCTGTAATATCGGTGACTCCAGCACTAATCTAATAGTGAGGCGGTAATATCAGTGACTGCAGCACTAATCTAATATAGAGGCGGTAATATCAGTGACTCTAGCACTAATCTAATAAAGAGGCTGTAATATCAGTGACTCCAGCACTAATCTAATAGAGAGACTGTAATATCAGTGACTCCGGCGCTAATCTAATAGAGAGGCTGTAATATCAGTGACTCCAGCACTAATCTAATAGAGAGACTGTAATATCAGTGACTCTGGCACTAATCTGATAGAGAGACTGTAATATCAGTGACTCCAGCGCTAATCTAATAGAGAGGCTGTAATATCAGTGACTCCAACACTAATCTAATAGAGAGGCTGTAAAATCAGTGACTCCAGCAGTAATCTAATAGAGGGACTGTATTATCAGTGACTCCGGCGCTAATCTAATAGAGAGACTGTAATATCAGTGACTCCAGCACTCATCTAATAGAGAGACGGTAATGTCAGTGACTCCAGCACTAATCTAATAGAGTGGTCATAATAGCAGTGACTCCAGCACTAGTCTAATGGAGAGACTGTAATATCAGTGACTCCAGCACTAATCTAATAGAGAGACTGTAATGTCAGTGAATCAGCACTAATGTAATAGAGAGGTTGTAATACCAGTGACCCCAGTGCTAATCTAATAGAGAGGCTGTAATATCAGTGACTCCAGCACTAATCTAATAGAGAGAGATGGTAATGTCAGTGACTCAGCACTAATCTAAAAGAGAGACTGTAATATCAGTGACTCGAGCACTAATCTAATAGAGAGGCTGTAATATTGGTGACTCCAGCACCAATCTAAATGCGAGCTGGTAATATCAGTGACTCCAGCACTAATCTAATATGGAGGCGGTAATATCAGTGACTCCAGCACTAATCTGATAGAGAGATTGTAATATCAGTGACTCCAGCACTAATCTAATAGAGAGAATGTAATATCGGTGACTCCAGCACTAATCTAATAGAGAGATTGTAATATCAGTGACTCCAACAATAATCTAATAGAGAGGCTGTAAAATCAGTGACTCCAGCAGTAATCTAATAGAGAGACTGTAATATTAGTGACTCCGGCGCTAATCTGATAGAGAGACTGTAATATCAGTGACTCCAACGCTAATCTAATAGAGAGACTGTAATGTCAGTGAATCAGCACTAATGTAAGAGAGAGGTTGTAATGTCAGTGACTCCAGTGCTAATCTAATAGAGAGGCTGTAATATCAGTGACTCCAGCACTAATCTTATATAATCTAATAGAGAGGCTGTAATATCAGTGACTCCAGCACTAATCTAATAGAGAGAATGTAATATCGGTGACTCCAGCACTAATCTAATAGAGAGACTGTAATATCAGTGACTCCAACAATAATCTAATAGAGAGGCTGTAAAATCAGTGACTCCAGCAGTAATCTAATAGAGAGACTGTAATATTAGTGACTCCGGCGCTAATCTGATAGAGAGACTGTAATATCAGTGACTCCAACGCTAATCTAATAGAGAGACTGTAATGTCAGTGAATCAGCACTAATGTAAGAGAGAGGTTGTAATGTCAGTGACTCCAGTGCTAATCTAATAGAGAGGCTGTAATATCAGTGACTCCAGCACTAATCTTATATAATCTAATAGAGAGGCTGTAATATCAGTGACTCCAGCACTAATCTAATAGAGAGACGGTAATGTCAGTGACTCAGCGCTAATGTAAGAGAGAGACTGTAATATCAGTGACTCCAGCATTAATCTAATAGAGAGGCTGTAATATCGGTGACTCCAGCACTAATCTAATTGCGAGGTGGTAATATCAGTGACTCCAGCACTAATCTAATATAGAGGCGGTAAATTCAGTGACTCTAGCACTAATCTAATAAAGAGTCTGTAATATCAGTGACTACAGCACTAACTGATAGAGAGATTGTAATATCAGTGACTCCAGCACTAATCTAATAGACTGTAATATCGGTGACTCCAGCACTAATCTAATAGACTGTAATATCGGTGACTCCAGCACTAATCTAATAGAGAGGCTGTAATATCAGTGACTCCAGCACTAATCTAATAGGCTGTAATATCAGTGACTCCAGCACTAATCTGATAGAGAGATTGTAATATCAGTGACTCCAGCACTAATCTAATGGAGAGTATGTAATATCAGTGACTCCAGCACTAATCTAATAGAGAGGCTGTAATATCAGTGACTCCAGCACTAATCTAATTGCGAGGTGGTAATATCAGTGACTCCAGCACTAATCTAATATAGAGGCGGTAAATTCAGTGACTCTAGCACTAATCTAATAAAGAGGCTGTAATATCAGTGACTACAGCACTAACTGATAGAGAGATTGTAATATCAGTGACTCCAGCACTAATCTAATAGAGAGAATGTAATATCGGTGACTCCAGCACTAATCTAATAGAGAGACTGTAATATCAGTGACTCCAACAATAATCTAATAGACTGTAATATCGGTGACTCCAGCACTAATCTAATAGGCTGTAATATCAGTGACTCCAGCACTAATCTGATAGAGAGATTGTAATATCAGTGACTCCAGCACTAATCTGATAGAGAGATTGTAATATCAGTGACTCCAGCACTAATCTAATAGAGAGGCTGTAATATCAGTGACTCCAGCACTAATCTAATAGAGAGACTGTAATATCAGTGACTCCAGCACTAATCTAATAGAGAGACTGTAATATCAGTGACTCCAGCACTAATCTAATATAATCTAATAGAGAGCATGTAATATCACTGACTCTAGCACTAACCTAATAGACTGTAATATCAGTGACTCCAGCACTAATCTAATAGAGAGACTGCAATATCAGTGACCCCATCCCTAATGTAATAGAGAGACTGTAATATCAGTGACTCCAACGATAATCTAATATAGAGACTGTAATATCAGTGACTCCAGCACTAATCTAATAGAGAGACTGTAATGTCAGTGACTCAGCACCAATGTAATAGAGAGGCTGTAATACCAGTGACTCCAGCACTAATCTAATAGACTGTAATATCAGTGACTCCAGCACTAATCTAATAGAGAGACTGAAATATCAGTGACCCCAGCACTAATCTGATAGAGAGACTGTAATATCAGTGACTCCAGCACTAATCTAATAGAGAGACTGTAATGTCAGTGATTCAGCACTGATGTAATAGAGAGGCTGTAATGTCAGTGACTCCAGCACTAATCTAATATAATCTAATAGAGAGGCTGTAATATCAGTGACTCCAGCACTAATCTGATAGAGAGGCTTTAATATCATTGACTCCAGCACTAAACTAAAAGACAGGCTGTAATATCAGTGCCTGCAGCACTAACCTAATAGCGAGACTGTAATATCAATGACTCCAGCACTAATCTAATAGTGACGCGACTAGGATGGAAAGATTGCGCAGTTGACCAAGCCCTACCACTCTACAGGTCGTACCATTAATTTAAAAGTTTAATTTACTCAGCAACTGACCAAATGTTTACCTTCACTACTAGCACCCAGAATCAAAGAGACTTTTATCAGGCTTCTTTCAATTAACAACAAACTTTATTATAAAACAAATCTTGTCAAATAGAAAGGCAAAGCTTATCAATCTACAGTTTGGAATATGAAATCGTACTAATGACTCTTTTGAGATACCCTAAGTCTCTCTCACACACACGCACACAACATTGAAATAAAAATAGAAATGGAGGAATTCAGCCAATAGTTAAAAGTCAATGGTTCATATGCAAAGGATCGATGATGGAGGTCTTGAAATGGTGTCCTGGTCTCTCAGTGCTGATCCGTGAAACTATCAATGACTCTGATATTGTTTTTCAGGAAGATTATGAAATACTCAAGGGTACTCTATTCCAGCATGTAGAGCATCTCAGGAGCAACTTATATTCACTTCCAGCTGCGGACTGGCTTTGGACTACAAAAGGCTGCTGTCTTCCTCCTCAAACAGTTGGTCCTTCTCTTCTCAAAGCAAAACCAAAATCCACTTTTAAAACACAGTCTTCCAGACATTTTTTTCTCAGAGCCGTAAAGCCCACATGACCCCCTTTGTACACAGTTCACCTGGGTCAAGAGGATTAGATTTTTTTCAACTGCTTAATTATCCTTTCTTGTAAAAGGATGCTTTTTCCAGGAATAGCAATCAGAGTCCTTGCATTAACCTTTTAAGGGATAGTGTCTTTTAAAACACACATTCTTCCAAAATGTCCTAAGTTCTTGAAGATGAACCACTTTCTGTGATTAAAGCAGTTCATGACACTTCTTCCCTTGGAGAAATGAAATGTCGTATTTATATGTGTTTCATTACAGAGTAGAAAAAACATAAACAAAAATACTAAAACACATGCACACTCATTCATTCAGTTGTTATACAAAGCTAATACAGTTAGTCTCTGTAACATTTTGGCCTTTAGCAAATTTACAGCAAAGTTAAACTCTAGACAAAGCATCAGCAATTACATTGTTTTTCCCTGCAATGTGAATTTAAGTGATAAGGCTGTAGTAATAAACTCTATTGAAATAGTCTGCCAATCTTTGTTTAAAAATTTGTCCACAAAGGCCAAGGGGTTATGATCAGTATATTCCAGTGTCTCCCTGTATCCAAGGCAGACATACACGTCAATATGTTTAAGAGCCAATCACAAGCCCAGGGTTTCCTTCTCCACTGTAGAGTATCTTTTTTGGTGTCGATTCAGCTTTTTGGAAAAGTGTCCCACTGGCCTTTGCCCAACTCATCTTGTAACAGGACTGCAGCTACCCCCAGGTCACTAGCATCAATTGCTACTTTGAAGAGTTTAGTGAAATTTGGAGCTGTCGGCACTGGTTCATTGATCAAAATTGCTTTCAACCTTTTAAAAGATGTTTGGCTCTCTCATCCACATTACCTTGGCTTTCTTTTGTATCAAGTTTGTCAGTGGAGCAGCTATAGCACTGAAATTTGGTACAAATTTGCAGTAAAGCCCACACATCCCCCAAAACCTCATGACCTCCTGTTTAGTTTTAGGGGCAGGGAACTCCACCAATGCCGGTACTGTTGCTGTTCTTGGCAATACTTGTCCTTGCTCTACGATACGCCCAAGATTAGTTACTTGCGCATCCTCGAATTCACTTTTGGCAAGGTCTATTACCAAATCAGCTGACTGTCGTTTTTTAAACAGGGCTTCCCTATGACAGAGGTCAAGCTAACTGGCCTAGAGTTTTCTGCCTCCCTCCCTTCTTGAATAGAGAGGTTATATTTGCTACTTTCAAGTCTGATGGAACCTTTCCAGAATCTAGGGAATTGTGAAAAGCTAACACCAACGCATCTGGTACCTCATTAACTACCTCTTTTAAGACCCTAGGATGAAGTCCATTAGGACCCATAAGACGATAAGACGTAGGAGCAGAATTAGGCTATTCGGCCCTTTGAGTCTGCTCCGCCATTCGATGAGATCATGGCTGATCTGATAATCCTCAACTCCACTTTCCCGCCTTGTCCCCATAACCCTTGATTCCCTTACTGATTAAAAATCTGTCTATCGCCGCCTTGAATATATTTTTTCTTTATTCGTTCACGGGATGTGGGCTTCACTGGCTGGGCCAGCATTTATTGCCCATCCCTAGTTGCCCTTGAGAAGATGGTGGTGAGCTGCCTTCTTGAACCACTGCAATCCATGTGGTGTGGGTACACCCACAGTGCTGTTAGGAAGGGAGTTCCAAGATTTTGACCCAGCGACCGTGAAGGAACGGTGATATATTTCTAAGTCAGAATTGTGAGTGGCTTGGAGGGGAACCTCCAGGTGGTGTTCCCATCTATCTGCTGCCCATATCCCTCTAGATGGTAGTGGTTGTGAGTTTGGAAGGTGCTGTTGAAGGAGACTTGATGAGTTCCTGCAGTGCATCTTCTAGATGGTACACACTGCTGCTACTGTGCATCGGTGGTGGAGGGAGTGAATGTTTGTGGATATGGTGCCAATCAAGCGGGCTGCTTTGTCCTGGACAGTGTCAAGCTTCTTGAGTGTTGTGGGAGCTGCACTCATCCAGGCAAGGGGAGAGTATTCCATCACACTCCTGAATTGTGCCTTGTAGATGGCGGACAGACTTTGGGGAGTCAGTAGGTGAGTTACTCGCCGCAGGTTTCCTAGCCTCTGACCTGCTCTTGTAGCCACAGTATTTATATGGCTAGTCCAGTTCAGTTTCTGGTCAACGGTAACCCACAGGATGTTGATAGTGGGGGATTCAGTGATTCTAGTGCCATTGAACTCTTAATGACCCAGCCTCTACAGCCCTCTGTGGTAAAGAATTCCACAGATTAACTACGCTCTGAGAGAAGAAATTCCTCCTCATCTCTGTTTTAAATGGGTGACCCCTTACTCTGAGATTATGCCCTCTGGTCCTAGATTCTCCCACAAGGGGAAACAACCTCTCAGCATCTACCCTGTCAAGCCCCCTAAGAATCTTATATGTTTCAATAAGGTCGCCTCTCATTCTGCTAAACTCCAATGAGTACAGGCCCAACCTACTCAACCTCTCCTCATAAGAAAATCCCTCCATACCCGGGATTAACCTAGTGATCCTTCTCTGCACTGTCTCCAATGCCAGTATATCTTTCCTTAGATAAGGGGACCAAACTGTTCACAGTATTCTAGATGTGGTCTAACTCGTGTCTTGTACAGTTTTAGCAAGACTTCCCTATGTTTATATTCCTTTCCCTTTGAAATAAAGGCCAATATTCCATTTGCCTTCCCTATTACCTGTTGAACTTGTGTGTTAGCTTTTTGGGATTCATCCATGAGGACTCCCAAATCCCTCTGTGCTGCAGCCTTCTCCAGTCTATCTCCATTTAAATAATATTCAGCTCCTCTATTCTTCCTGCCAAAGTGCATAACCTCATATTTTCCCACATTATATTCCATCTGCCACTTTTTTGCCCACTCACTTAACCTGTCTATATCCCTCTGTAGACTCCTTGTGTCATCCTTATCACTTGCCTTCCCACCTATTTTTGTATCTTCCACAAATTTGGTGATTGTACATTCACTTCCCTCATCTAAGTCATTAATATATATTGTAAATAATTGTGGCCCCAGCACTGATCCCTGTGGCACTCCACTAGTTACAGGTTGCCATCCTGAAAATGCTCCCTTTATCCCAACTCTCTTGTCTTCTATTAGTTAGCCAATCCTCTATCCATGCTAATATACTACCCCGAACACCATCGGCTCTTATCTTATTAAGTAGCCTTATGTGCAGTACCTTATCGAACGCCTTTTGGAAATCCAAATATATTACATCTATTGGTTCCCTTTATCTATCCTACTAGTTACGTCCTCAAAGAATTCTAATAAATTTGTCAGGCATGATTTCCCCTTCATGAAGCCATGCTGACTCTGCTTGATTATATTATGTAATTCTAAATGCTCTGTTATTACATCCTTTATAATAGACTCCAACATTTTTCCAATAACAGATGTTAAGCTAACTGGCCTGTAGTTATCTGTTTTTTGTTTCCCTCCCTTTTTGAATAAGGGTGTTACATTGACAGTTTTCCAATCCTCTGGACTTTTCCAGAATCTAAGGATTCTTGGAAGATTTCTACCAGTGTATCCACTATCTCTGTAGCTACTTCCTTTAATATCCTAGAATACAACCCATCAGGTCCAGGGGACTTATCACACTTTAGCCCAATTAGTTACCCTAGTACTTTTTCTCCAGTGATAGTTATTGTATTTATTTCCTCCCCCTCTTTTGCCCCTTGATTATTTAGTATTTTTGGAATGCTGTTAGTGTCTTCTACCTTGAAGATTGATTCAAAGGGCTGAATTTTACCATCGGCGAGCAGGGGGCGGGGCCCGCTCACCAACGCATAAAATGTCGCTGGATGACATGGGGGGGAAACCCCCAACATCATCCCATCCCATTTAAATTTTCAGGAAGGCGGGCGTGCAGCAAAATCAGCTGCGGGCCCGCTGACCTGTCAATGGCCAATTGAGGCCATTGACAGGGTCATTAAAACAATTAAAGGACCTGCTCATCCAACCTTAAGGTTGGCGGGTTGGCCGGGAGCCCCGGCGGGGAATAGAGAAAACATGAAACCTCATCCAGCGGAGGGATGAAATTTCATGTAGGGATTTAAAAAGTTTAATAAAGTTTTAGTGTAAATTATGAACATGTCCCATCTCATGTGACATTGTCACATGAGGGGGACATATTAAGGATTTTATTTTCTCTCTTTTTAATGTTTTTAGAACTGTCAGTGATCTCCCTGAGGCTGCACTTAGCCGCAGGGAGAAGTGCGCTCTTTCGTGCGCATGCGTGAAAGAGCACACTCTCGCTTTTGGGGAATCGTCCCCGCCTGCCCGCACAGGGAGCGCATAGCGCTTCCCGCCGGACATCATGCTGGGTGGGCCTTAATTGGCCCACACACGTAAAATGGTAAAATGGCGGCGGGGCCTGCTTCTCTGGCAGGGATCGGCTCCCCACCTGCCGGAGATTGGGTCGGGCCCGCCCATCAGGCAGAAAATTCTGCCCAAAGTATTTATTCAACTCCTCTGCCATTTCCTGGTCCCCATTATCATTTCTCCAGCCACGTTCTCAAAGGGGCCTATGTTCACTTTGGTCTCTCTCTTCCTTTTTATATATTTAAAGAAGCTCTTGCTGTCCATTTTTATATTACTTGCTAGTTTACCTTCAAAGTTTATTTTCTCCCTTTTTTTTTGGTCATCTTTTGTTGTTTTTTAAAATTTTCCCAATCCTCTGGCTTACCGCTAATCTTTGCCACATTGTATGTTTTTTCTTTCACTTTGATACTATCCTTAACTTCCTTGGTTAACCATGATTGGCTTATCCCCTTCCCAGAACTTCCTCACTGAGATATATCTCTGTTGTGAGTCATGAACTATTTTCTTAAATTCTGCCAATGTTCATCATTTGTTTTTTTCTGCTAAAACCTATCCCAGTCCACTCCCGCCAACTCATTGCTTTGTAATTACTCTTATTTAAGTTCAGCACAGTTGTAGCCGGAGCCTTGTCAGCCCGAAGCTGTATCAGTTTGTTCAGTACCCCTTCCCTAGTGATTGTAATTTCACCAAGTTCCTCTCTCTCCTCCACCTCCCGATTTACAGCTATTGCTGGAATGATTTTTGTATCCTCTATAGTGAAGACAGAAACAAAATATTTGTTCATTTCATCTTCCATTTCCTTATTATCTACTATTAACTCCCCATTCTTACTCTCTAAAGGACCAACACTCTCAACTTTTTTTCCTGTTTAGATACCTGCAGAACTCTTGCTATATGTTTTTTCATTTCCAGCTAGCTTCCTCCCATACTCTAACCTTTTAGTCATTCTCTGCTGTTCTTTGTATTCTGACCAATCATCTGTCCTGCCACTCATTTTTGTGGAGTTGTATGCTTTTTCCTTAAGTATGACACTTCCCTTAACTTCTTTAGTTAACCATGGATGGTGGGTCATCCCTTTAGAATTTTTCTCTATCATAGGAATATAGTTATTCTGAGTATTCTGAAATCCCCTTAAATATCTGCCACTGATTCTCTATTGATCTATCCCCTAGCCTAGTATCCCAGGTCACTTCAACTAGCTCAGCTTTCATGCCCAGAGTTGCCCTTATTTAAGTTTAAAATACTAGCCTTAGACCCACTCTTCTCCCTTTCAAACTGATTGTAAAATTCAGTCATATTGTGGTTGCTGCTACCTAGGGGTGCCTTCACTCTGAGGTTATTAATTAATCCTGTCACATTACACAATGCCAAATCTAATATAACCTGCTCTCTGGTTGGTTCCAGAATGTGCTGCTCTGAGAAACTATCTCAAAAGCATTCTATGAGCTCCTCATCCAGGTTACTACTGCCAATCTGATTTTTCCAGTTTACGTGTGGCTTAAAATCACCCATGATTATTGCTGTCCCTTGTCTAATAGAGAGACTGTAATATCAGTGACTCCAGCACTAATCTATTGGACAGTGTCATGACTCACTGGGGATAGTGCAATATCAAGCCCCACTGCTCCCCGACCCATGACAAATGTGAAAATCATCTAATTGTTTAATTTAGGTTAACAGAATATGGGCACCAGGTTTGTAAACTTAATAAGTAAATAACTGTTTACTGAACAAATTGTATTTAACCAGTGGCAAAAGGAAAAAATATGAACTGCTAATTTCTAACTTTATAACCTAAACTCTATCCCTTCTTAAATCCCTATACACACACAGAAAAGACACATAAGACACACAAAAACATGACATTTAAGGGTGGGATAAAACAGTTCAACAGCACCAATTCCGGAGTGTAGGAATCAATGGGTTGATTTTGATCGATGTCTTTCAAATTCCTTTCAGTTATTTGTTGAAGACACGAGGTGGTCTTCCAGCACTTTCGGTGTTTAGTTAACTGGTTGAGCACCTGCCTTTCAATGTCTCTAACGGTGATTTTCCCCTTTGTCTCTTGACAGGGGTTTTTCACAGAGAGAGAGAGAGAGAGAGAACAAGTTATAGAGAAATGAGGGGCAAAAAAAAAACAAAGCCAGCTAGCTATTATTGTAGAATTATTTTAATCTTACACACATAGGAGAAAGAGATTTTAGGTCTTTTCTCTTTTCAGGCTAAGAGCTTTTCTCTGCTGCACTGCTCTCACACAAAACCTGGTCACCTGGTTAGGAGCCAATTAAAATGTTGCCAGGCAGTTCCCAGTTAGACCGGACACCTCCTTGGCACCATCCTGTATTTCATGGCATACTCTGTTCCAGGACAGCAACATTGTATATATCCTCACACTGTTCCAGTAGACACATCTTTCAAACTGCAGCCATTGTAATTTTAATCCACAGTCCAACAGAAATAAAAAGATATGTTCTTTACAGACAGCAATATCAGTGACTCCAGCACTAATCTAATGGAGAGACTGTAATATCCGTGACTCCAGTACTAATCTAATAGAGAGCCTGTAATATCAGTGACCCCAGCACTAAACTATTAGACAGTAACATCAGTGACTCCAACACTAATCTAATAGAGACTGTAATACCAGTGACTCCAGGATTATTCTAAGGGAGAGACAATAATGTCAGTGACTCCAGCAATAATATAGAGGGATTGCAACATTGGTGACTCCAGCACTAATCTGACAGAGAGACTGTAATATCAGGGACACCAGCATTAATCAAGCCAAAAGATTACAAAATCAGTGACTTCAGCAGTATTCTACAGAGAAACTGTAATAACAGTGAGACATGCACTAATCTAATAGAGAAACTGTAATATCAGCGACACCACCACTAATCTAATTGACCAGAAACTGAACTGGACTAGCCATATAAATATGGTGGCTGCAAGAGCGGGTCGGAGGCTAGGAATTGTAAGATGAGTAACCCACGTCCTGACTCCCCAAAGCCTGTCCAACATCTACAGGGCACAAGTCAGAGTGTGATGGAATACTCTCCACTTGCCTGGATGAGTGCAGCTCCCACAATACTCAAGAAGCTCAACACCATCCAGGACAAGGAGAGTGTGAGAGGAGGATCCTCAGACAGGCAGTCAGCTGCCCCTAGAAGAGAGTGTGAGAGGAGGACCTAAAGAGCGGAATTTACCAGTGAGGGAGCGGAGAGGAGTTACCTGTGAGGGAGCAGATGGATGGGACACAGAGTGGATGTACAGTAGGGGTTGATGCACAGCCAAATATAGAAGAGAAACTAAATCAGTCTGGAAGGCAGAGCAAATATAGACCTATAACGGCACAAGGGGATAATACAAAGCTGGATTGTATGTATTTTAACACAAGGAGTCTTACAAGTCAGGCAGATAAATGGAGGGCATTGATTAACACATGGGAATATGATATTGTTGCTGTGATAGGGACATGGTTGAGGGAAGGGCAGGACTGGCAGCTCAATATCCCAGGGTATAGAATCTTCAGGCATGATGGGAGTGGTGTAAAAGAGGAGGTGGCATTGCACTATTGATCAAGGAGTCAATTACTGCAGAAAGGAGGGATGGTATCTTAGAAAGTTCCTCAAATGAGGCAATATGGGTAGAACTTAAAAACAAAAAGGGGGCAATCACTTTGCTGGGTGCCTACTATAGGCCTCCAAACAGTCAGGGGGAGATAGAGAGGCAGATATGTAGGCAAATCTCAGAGAAGTGTAAAAATAATAGGGTAATGATAGTGGGAGATTTCAACTTCCCCAATATTAACTGGGATAGACTCAGTGTGAAAGGCTTAGAGGGGGTGGAATTATTCAAGTGCATCCAGGAGAGCTCTTTGAGCCAGCAAGTAGAAAGTCTGACAAGAGAAGGGGTGGTACTGGACCTGATCTTAGGGAATGAAGCCGGGCAAGTGGTGGAAGTGTCAGTGGGGGAGCATTTCGGGGATAGTGACCATAACTCTGTAAGATTTAAGGTGGTTCTGGAAAAGGATAAAGATGGACCGGAAATAAAGGTCCTGATTTGGGGGAAGGTTGTTGTCAATATGATAAGACAGGATCTGGCCAAAGTGGACTGGGAGCAGCTACTTGTAGGAAAGTCAACATCAGACCAGTGGGAGTCAACCAAAAAGGAAATAGTGAGAGTTCAGGGCCAACATGTTCCCATAAAGGTGAAGAGTAGGGCCAACAAGTCCAGGGAACCCTGGATGTCAAGGGATATAGAGGATTGTATAAGGGGAAAAAAGGAGGCTTATGGCAGATACAGTGGGCTGAAAACAGTGGAAGCCCTAGAGGGGTATAGAAAGTGTAGGGGGGGGCGGAGGGTACTCTAAAAAAGTAATTAGGAGAGCGAAGAGGGGGCATGAAACAACATTGGTGGGCACGATAAAGGAAAATCCCAAGGCATTTTATAAATATATTAAGGGCAAGAGGATAACCAGGGAAAGAGTAGGACCCATTAGGGACCAAAGTGGCAATCTGTGCGTGGAGTTGGAGGACATAGGTGAGGTTTTAAATGATTACTTTTCTTCTGTGTTCACTATGGAGAAGGATGATGTAGGTGCAGAAATCAGGGAGGAGGACTGTGATACACTTGAACATATTAACATTGAAAGTATTAGCAGTTTCAGCAGGCTTAAAAGTGGATAAGACCCCAGGCCCAAATGTGATGTATCCCAGGCCGCTATGTGAGGCCAGGGAGGAGATTGCAGGGGCTCCGACACTAATTTTCAAATCCTCTCTGGGCACAGGAGAGGTGCCAGAGGACTGGAGGACAGTGAATGTGGTACCATTATTCAAGAAGGGTAGTAGGTATAAACCAGGTAATTACAGGCCAGTGAGTCTAACATCAGTGTTAGGGAAGCTATTGGAAAAAATATTGGGACAGGATTAATCTCCATTTGGAGAGGCAGGGATTAATCAGGGATAGTCACCAGCATGGCTTTGTCAGGGGGGGGATCATATCTAACAAATTTGATTGAATTTTTTGAGCAGGTGATTAGCTGTGTAGATGAGGGTAGTGCAGTTGATGTAGTCTACATGGACTTCAGTAAGGCTTTTGACAGGATCCCACATGGGAGAATGATCAAGAAGGTAAGAGCCCATGGGATCCAGGGCAATTTGGCAAATTGGATCCAAAGTTGGCTTAGTGGCAAGAGGCAGAGGGTGATGGTCAAAGGTTGTTTTTGCGATTGGAAGCCTCTGACAAGTGGTGTACCACAGGGGTCGGTGCTGGGACCCTTGCTGTTTGTAGTGTACATTCACGATTTAGACATGAATATAGGAGGTATGATCAGTAAGATCGCAGGTGACATGAAAATTGGTGTCGTAAATAGTGAGGAGGAAAGCCTTAGATTACAGGACAATATAGATGGGTTGGTAAAATGGGCAGAGCAGTGGCAAATGGAATTTAATCCTGAGAATTGTGATGTGGTGCATTTTGGAAGGACTAACATGGTTAGGGAATACACAATCAATGGTAGGACCCTAGGAAGTACAGAGGATCAGAGGGACCTTGGCGTGCATGTCCATAGATCCCTGAAGGCAGCAGGACAGGTAGATAAGGTGGTTAAGAAGGCATATGGGATACTTGCCTTTATTAGCCGAGGCGTAGAATATAAGAGCAGGGAGGTTATGTTGGAGCTGTATAAAATGCTAGTTAGGCTAAGCTGGAGTAAGTGTGCAGTTCTGGTCACCACACTATAGGAAGGATGTGATTGCACTGGAGGGGGTGCAGAGGGGAGTCACCAGGATGTTGCCTGGGCTGGAGCGTTTCAGCTATGAAGAGAGACTGGATAGGCTAGTGTTGTTTTCCTTACAGCAGAGAAGGCTAAAGGGGGACCTGATAGAGGTATACAAAATTATGAGGGGCATAGATAGGGTAGACAGGAAGAAACTTTTCCCCTTAGCGGAGCTGTCAATAACCAGGGGGCATAGATTTAAGGTAAGGGGAAGGAAGCTATATCTAACTCCTTTCAGAAAACATGCAATGTTTTGGCCTCAACTACTTTCTGTGGTAGCGAATTCCACAGGCTCACCACTCTCTGGGTGAAGAAATTTCTCCTCACCTCAGTCCTAAATTGTCCACCCCGTATCCTCAGACTGTGACCCCTGGTTCTGGACTACCCCACCATCGGGAACATCCTTCCTGCATCTACCCTGTCTAGTCCTGTTAGAATTTTATAGCTTTCTATGAGATCCCCCCCTCATTCTTCTGAACTCCAGCGAATATAATCCTAACCAACTCAATCTCTCCTCATATGTCAGTCCCGCCATCCCAGGAATCAGTCTGGTAAACCTTCGCTGCACTCCCTCTATAGCAAGAACATCCTTCCTCAGATAAGACCAAAACTGCACACAATATTCCAGGTGTGATCTCACCAAGGCCCTGTATAATTGCAGCAAGACATCCCTGTTCCTGTACTCGAATCCTCTGGCTATGAAGGCCAACATACCATTTGCCTTCTTTACCGCCTGCTGCACCTGCATGCTTACCTTCAGCGACTGGTGTACAAGGACACCCAGGTCTCGTTGCACATTCCCCTCTCTCAATTTATAGCCATTCAGATAATAATCTGCCTTCCTGTTTTTGCCACCAAAGTGGATAAACTCACATTTATCCACATTATACTGCATCTGCCATGCATTTGCCCACTCACTCAGCTTGTCCAAATCACACTGAAGCATCTCTGCATCCTCCTCACAGCTCACCCACCCACCCAGCTTTGTGTCATCTGAAAATTTGGAGATGTTACATTTAGTTCCCTCATCTAAATCATTAATATATATTGTGAATAGCTGGGGTCCCAGCACTGATCCCTGCGGTACCCCACTAGTCACTGCCTGCCATTCGGAAAAAGACCCGTTTATTCCTACTCTTTGTTTCCTGTCTGCCAACCAGTTTTCTATCCATCTCAGTACACTACCCCCAATCCCATGCGCTTTAATTTTACACGCCAATCTCTCATGTGGAACTTTGTCGAATGCCTTCTGAAAGCTTAAATTAACCACATCCACTGGCTCCCCCTCATCAACTCTACTAGTCACATCCTCGAAACATTCCAGTAGATTTGTCAAGCATGATTTCCCTTTCATAAATCCATGCTGACTCTGTCCGATTCTGCCACTGTTTTCCACGTGCTCAGCTATTAAATCTTTTATAATGGACTCTAGAATTTTCCCCACTACTGACGTCAGGCTGACTGGTCTATAATTCCCTGTTTTCTCCCTGCCTCCCTTTTTAAATAGTGGGGTTACATTAGCTACCCTCCAATCTGTAGGAACTGTTCCAGAGTCTATAGAATCTCGGAAGATGACAACCAACGCATCCACTATTTCTAGGGCCACTTCTTTAAGTACTCTGGGATGTAGTTTATCAGGCCCTGGGAATTTATCGGCCTTAAATCCCATCAATTTCTCCAACACCATTTCCCTACTAGTACTGATTTCTTTCAGTTCCTCCCTCTCACTAAACCCTGTGTTCCCCAACATTTCTGGTATGTTATTTGTGTCCTCCTTTGTGAAGACAGAACCAAAGTATGTATTTAGTTGGTCAGCCATTTCTTTGTTCCCCATTATAAATTCCCCTGTTTCTGTCTGTAAGGGACCTACATATGTCTTCACCAATCTTTTTCTCTTCACATTCCTATAGAAACTTTTACAGTCAGTTTTTATGTTCCCTGCAAGCTTACTCTCGTACTCTATTTTCCCCTTCTTAATCAATCCCTTGGTCCTCCTTTGCTGAATTCTAAACTGCTCCCAATCCTCAGGACTGTTACTTTTTCTGGCCAATTTGTTTGCCTCTTCCTTGCATCTAATACTATCTCTAATTTCCCTTGTAAACCATTGTTTGGCCACCTTTCCTATTTTACTTTTGTGCCAGACAGGAATAAACAATTGTTGCAGTTCACCCATGCGCTCTTTGAATGTTTGCCATTGCCTATCCACCATCATCCCTTTAAGCAACGTTTCCCAATCCACCATAGCCAACTCGCGCCTCATACCATCGTAGTTTCCTTTATTAAGATTCAGGACCCTAGTCTCAGAATCAACTACGTCACTCTCCATCTTGATGAAGAATTCTATCATATTATGGTCGCTCATCCCCAAGGGGCCTCGCACAACTAGATTGCCAATTATTCCTTTCTCATTACACAATACCCAGTCGAGGATGACCTGTTCTCTCGTTGGTTCCTCAATGTATTGGTCCAGAAAAACATCCCGTATACACTCCAGGAATTCCTCCTCTACGGTATTGTTACTAATTTGATTTGCCCAATCTATATGCAGATTAAAGTCACCCATAATTACAGATGTTCCTTTATTGCATGCGTCTCTAATTTCCTGTTTAATGCCATTCCCAACATCACCACTACAGTTTGGGGGTCTATACACAACCCCCACTAATGTTTTTTGCCCCTTAGTGTTTCTCAGCTCTACCCATACAGATTCCACATCGTCGGAGCTAATATCTTTCCTCACTATTGTGTTAATTTCCTCTTTAACCAGCAATGCAACTCCACCGCCTTTTCCTTTTTGTCTGCCCTACCTAAATACTGAATACCCCTGGATGTTCAGTTCCCGTCCCTGGTCACCCTGCAGCCATGTCTCCGTAATCCCGACTGTATCATACCTGTTTATATCGCCGTTCCTCCACTATTGCTGGGTCACAATTCTGGAGCTCCGTCCCTAACAGTATTGTGGGTGTACCCCTGCCACATGGACTGCAGTGGTTCAAGAAGGCAGCTCACCATCACCTTCTCAAGGGCAATTAGGGATGGGCAACAAATGCTGGCCTAGCCGGCGACGCCCACATCCCATGAATGAATAAAAAAGTCTGATGGAGAGACTGTAATATCAGTGACTCCAGCAATATTTTAGAGAGCGATTGTAAGATCAATGACATCAGCACTATACATTCTGTAATATCAGTCATTCTAGTACTATTCTACAGACAGACAATTATTCGTGATTCCAATGCTAATCAAAGCTGAGAGAATTCACTGATACCTACAATACACTAATAGAGAGACTGTAATATCAGTGACAGAAACAAAAATTGCTGGAAAAACTCAGCAGGTCTGACAGCATCTGTGGAGAGGAAGATAGAGTTAACATTTCGAGTCCGTATGACTCTTCATCAGAACATGTTGAAGAGTCATATGGACTCAAAATGTTAACTGTGTTCCTCTCCACAGATGCTGTCAGACCTGCTGAGTTTTTCCAGCAATTTTTGTTTTTGTTTCAGATTTCCAGCATCCACAGTATTTTGCTTTTATCTTAGTGTTTAATTGACTGCCACTTCTTTTCCTGTAACATCAGTGACTTTTTTTATTCATTCACAGGATGTAGGCATCGGTGGCCAGGCCAGCATTTATTGCCCATCCCTAGTTGCCCTTGAGAAGGTGGTGGTGAGCTGCCTTATTGAACCGCTGCAGTCCATATGGTGTAGGTACATCTACTGTGCTGTTAGTGGGCAGGGGGGAGGGGTTGGGGAGTTCAGGAATTTGACCCAGTGACAGTGAAGGAACAATATATTTCCAAGTCAGGATGGTGAGTGGCATCTGGTGGTGTTGCCATGTACCGAACCAAGAGATTATAAGCAGTATTCTACAGAGAGAATGTAATATCAGTGACTTACGCACTAATCTAATAGAGAGACTGTAATATCAGCGATTACAGCACCAATCTAATATAGGCTTAAATACCAGTGATTTCAGTGCAAATCTAAAAGAGACAATAATATCAGTGACACCAGCACTATTCTAACACAGAGACTGTAATATCAGTGACACCAGCACTATTCTAACACAGAGACTGTAATATCAGTGACACCAGCACTATTCTAACACAGAGACTGTAATATCAGTGACACCAGCACTATTCTAACACAGAGACTGTAATATCAGTGACACCAGCACAATTCTAACACAGAGACTGTAATATCAGTGACACCAGCACAATTCTAACACAGAGACTGTAATATCAGTGACACCAGCACAATTCTAACACAGAGACTGTAATATCAGTGACACCAGAACTAATCTACTAGACAGTAATATTAGTGACACCAGCGCTATTCTAACAGAGACTGTAATATCAGTGACACCAGAACTAATCTACTAGACAGTGATATCAGTGACACCAGCACTATTCTAACACAGAGACTGTAATACCAGTGACACCAGCACTATTCTAACACAGAGACTGTAATATTAATGATCGAAAGGATTGTGGCCGGCCTGGTCTCCTCCAGGCTATCCTCAATCCCCTACCCAGGATGGCCTCCCCATGCTCAGACCAGCGCAGCAAGGCGTCCCTCTAGCCAGCTGTTTTTTTGAAGGGCAATAGGGTTGCTGGGCTGGGTTTGGGATTGAGATTGGGCTGGCATTGGCTTTCGGGGCTGGGATTTTTTGGACCTGGCTGGGCTGGCCACAGCTGAGTGACCCTCTGACCCAGCTGTTTGTTGGAAGGGCAGTGGAGTGTCCCTGGGCTGGGATTGGGATTGTGGCCTGGCTGGGCTGGGCTGGCCACAGCAGAGTGACCCTCTGGCCAGCTGTTTGTTGGAAGGGCAGTGGAGTGGTCCCTGGGCTGGGATTGGGGCCTGGCTGGGCTGGCCACAGCAGAGTGACCCTCTGACCCAGCTGTTTGTTGGAAGGGCAGTGGAGTGGTCCCTGGGCTGGGATTGGGGCCTGGCTGGGCTGGCCACAGCAGAGTGACCCTCTGACCCAGCTGTTTGTTGGAAGGGCAGTGGGGTGGTCCCTGGGCTGGGATTGGGATTGTGGCCTGGCTGGACTGGCCACAGCAGAGTGACCCTCTGGCCAGCTGTTTGTTGGAAGGGCAGTGGGGTGGTCCCTGGGCTGAGGCTGGGCTCTCTGGGTTGGGATTGGGGCGGGAGGCTGGACTGACTGCCCCCAGGCTGGCCTCCCCTGGGCCTGGCCGCAGCAGGATGTCCCTCCGGCCTCTGGCCAGCTGCTTGTTGAAAGGAGAGTGGGCAGGCCGGGTAGGCGGGGCTTGGCCGTGCGTCATGCATATGAAGCAGGCAGCGTGCGGTGCGCGGTGAATATTAAGTGCGCGGCGTGGCGTGTGCGTGGTGACGTAGGCCGCAGTGTGGGGCTGATTGCTGCAGCGGCTTGTCAGTCTGATGAAGATTGGCATTCAGGTAAGCTGTCACTCAGCGCCCGCGGCCGGCCCCGCTTCCCCGCTGCCTCCCCGCCCGCTCACCGGCCCGGGGACACAGGCCGCCAGCCCAACCCCACTCCGCCCTCCCCGCCGCCACCGCGCCCCCTCCTCCTGCCTCTCCCTCCGTGCGGAGCAAGCCGGTGGCGGCCGGGCCGGGGCCGGGGCCGGGGCCTTTCTCTTTGTTTAGCCGCCTGCGGATGGGGTGGGTGGGGGAGCGCGCGTGTGCGCGCCCCGGTTTGTTGGGAAGCGGGCAGCGGGATCGCGCGGGAAGGGGGTGTGGCGGGGCGCGCTCCCGCGGCGCCTCCTGGTTGGTGGGAAAATGGCGCAATCGGGACAATGGCGGCGGGGCGGTCGGGCGGGTTTCCCTTTAACAAACAGCGGGAGCGGTTCGCGCGCCCGCCCACCCGCCCGGCCCTGAGCTCCCAGCCTGATTGACAGGCCCAGCCCGGCCTATTGACCCAGGCCCAGCCCAGATCTCACACTCAGTCATTGCAAAATTCATCAACATGGAGAATCCTGATTAAAAACAAGAATTAATCTCATATTAACCAGAGTCTGAGTGCTCATGGCTCCTAACTCAGGCTGGCGGTGCCAACCAGACTGGCACCTTTACCAATAGAGCTGAAATCCAAACACCTAGAGATATAACCCTGGAATAACACACACAGGAACATCTCCCTCTCAATGAGGATGGCGGCTAAACTTGCTGAGGACACACAGATAGGTGGGAAAGTAAATTGTGAAGAGGACGTACGGAGGCGACAAAGGGACATTGACAGGATAAGCGAATGGGCAAAGATCTGGCAAATGGAGTGTAATGTGGGCAAATGTATAATCGTTCATTTTGTCAGGAAGAATAAAAAAGAATCTAAATGGTGAGAGATTGCAGAGCTCTGAGATGCAGAGGGAGCTGGGTGTCCTGGTGCACGAATCACAAAAGGCTAGTATGCAGGTACAGCAGTATTAGCCTCCTTATTTAAGGAAGGATGTAAATGCAGAGAAGGTTTACTAGAATAATACCTGGAATGGGTGGGTTGCCTTATGAGGAAAGGTTGGACAGGTTAGCCTTGTATCCACTGGAATTCAGAAAAGTAAGTGGCGACTTGACTGAAACCTTTAAGATCCTGAGGGATCTTGACAGGGTGGATGTGGAGAGGATGTTTCCTCTTGTGGGAGAATGTAGAATGAGGGGTCACAGTTTAAAAATTAGGGGTCAACCATTTAAGATAGGTGAGAAATTTTTCCTCTGAGGGTTGTGAATCTTTGGAACTTTCTTCCTCAAAAGGCGGTGAAAGCAGAGCCTTTGAATGTTTTTAAGGCAGAGCTAGATAGATTCTTGATTAACAAGGGGATGAAAGGTTATTGGGGGTAGGCAGGAATGTGAAGTTGAGGTTACATTCAGATCAGCCATGATCTTATTGAATGGCGGAGCAGGTTTGAGGGGCTGAGTGGCCTCCTCCTGCTCCTTATTCGTATGTTTGGAAATATTTACCTAATTTCCTTTTGATCGTTATTGACTCTGCTTCCACTGACCTTTGAGGCAGTGCGTTCCAGATCACAACAACTGACGTGGCAAAATCTTATTTCTTCTCGTGTATCAAACCCTTCATAATCCACATGGATTTCCAAGCAGTTTAATCAACCTTCATTAATTCTTTCAAGTAGAAACTGAAGAGTAAGTAAAGGCTACTACAATGGATGCAGTTTATAGTAAGTTCAAGCTGGTGGCACATAAGAGACTCATGACAAAGGCCAAGGTGTGTGTAGTTGGCCAAGGAATTGAATGGATTGAAAGATGGCTTTAAAACAAAAAACACAGTAGCAGTTGAGGGAAGTTTCTTAGTCTGGCAGGAAGTGGTGTCACAGAATGACAGAATTGTTACAGTGCAGAAAGAGGCGATTTGGCCCATCGTACCTGTACCAGCTCTCCAAATGAACAGTTCACCTACTGCCATTCCCCTGCTTTCTCCCTGTAACCCTGCACATGCTTCATTTTCAGATTACAGACTAATCCCTTTTTGAATGCTTCAGTTGAACCTGCCTCCACCACACTCCCAGGCAGTGCATTCCAGACCCAAACCACTTTCGCTTCTTTCACTAATTAATTTAAATCTGTGCCCTTTTGTTCATGATCCTTTCACAAGTGGGGAACAGTTTCCCCCTATCTACTCTGTCCGCACCCCTCATGATTTTGAATATCTCTATCAAATCTCTCATCCTTCTCTTCAAGGAAAACAGTCCTAACTTCTCCAATCTATCATCACAACTGAAGTGTCTCATCCCTGGAACCATTCTCGTGGATCTTTTCTGCACTCTCTCCAATGCCTTCACATCCTCCCTAAAGTGTGGCACCCAGAACTGGACACAATACTCCAGCTGAGGCTGGACTAGTGACTTATACAAGTTCAACATAACCTCTTTGCTCTTGTACTCTATGCCTCTATGAATAAAGTCTGCGATACTTTATGCTTTATTAACTCCTTTCTCAACCTGTCCTGCCACCTTCAATGGCTTATGCACATATACACCCAGGCCCCTGCTCTTGCATGCTCTTTAGAGTTGTACCCCTTATTTTATATTGTCTTTCTGTGTCCTTCCTACCAAAATGCATCACTCACACTTCTCTGCATTGAACTTCATCTGCTATCTGTCTGCCCACTCCACCAACTTGTCTGTCCTTTTGAAGTTCTCCACTGCCCTCCTCACAATTCATAATGCTTCCAAGTTGTATCATCCAAAAACTTTGAGATTGTGCCCAGTATACCAAGATCTAGATCATTATTATAAACCAGGAAAAGCAAGGGTCCCAGCATTGACCTCTGGAGAACTCCACTACAAACCTTCCTCCAGTAGGAAATACATCTATTAACTACTACTCTGTTTCCTGTCACTCAGCCAATTCCTCCTCCATGTTGCTACTGTTCCTTTTATTCCATGACCTATAACTTTGCTGACAAGTCTTGTGTGGCGCTGTATCAAACGCCTTTTGGAACTCCACGTCAATAGCACTGCCCTCATCAACCCAATGTTACCGCTTCAAAAAAAACTCCAGCAAGTTAGTCAAACATGATTTACCCACAAGAAATCTATGCTGGCTTTCCTTAATTAACCCGCATTTGTCTGTGTAACTATTAAACATAGAACATAGAAACTAGGAGCAGGAGTAGGCCATTCGGCCCTTCGAGCCTGCTCCACCATTCATTATGATCATGGCTGATCATCCAACTCAATAGCCTACTCCAGCTATTAATTCTGTCTTGAATTATGGTTTCTAGGAGTTTCCCCACCACTGAAGTTAAACTGACTGGCGTGTAGTTGCTGGGTTTATCTCTACACCCTTTTTTGAACAAGGATGTAAACTTTACAATTCTCCAGTCCTCTGGCCTATCCCGAGTCGAAGGCAGGCTGGAAAATGAAGGCCAGTGCCTCTGCAATTTCCACTCTCATTTCCCTCAGTAGCCTTGGATGCTTCTCATCTGATAATTGAAAAGAAGGTGGTATTGGATAGTTTATCTGTACTTGACCTCACCTATTAACTTTTATTCCTTATTCTAGTGCTACCTGTCTCTCCAAATATCCTGCACCACTTGTTAATTCTCTCTAATATTAATTTCCTGGTTCCCACATCCCTGCTGAGTTAGTTTAAACCTTCCCCAACAGCACTAGCAAAACACCCCACTGGGAAGTCAGTCCCGGCTTTGTTCAGGTGCAACCCATCCATCCTGTGCAGATCCAATGTCCCTCAGACCCAGTCCCAATGTCCCAAGAATCTGAAGCCCTCCCTCCTGCACCATCTTTCCAGCCGTGCAGTCACCCGTCTTATACCCCTATTCCTGTATTCACTTGCTCATGGCACTAGGAGTAATCCTGCAATTACTACATTTGAGGTCCTGCTTGCTAATTTTCTACCTAGCTCCCTAAATTCAGACTGCAGAACCACATCTCTCTTTCTGTCTATGTTACCTATATAACCTGTGCCCCTCAGGAGCTGCTGCTATTCACCGTGTAAAGAAACTATTTGGACTCAGGAATTGGAGGTATGATCTTGAATTTTGCAGGTGATGCCAAACTGAAGGTACAGGTGGAGGATTGCAGCAAATTACAGGACGACAAACAGATTTACTGAGTAGATGATGAATAACAAATTAAATATAGCGCAGAGTGAGTTGTCCAAGTTGTTTGGTGGAATAAAGAGGCCACTTTTTCCTTAGAATGGAGGAAAATAAAGGGTTAAAGGAGCAAAGAGACCAGTGAATACAGATGCACGAATGGTGAAGGTTGTGACAAGTCACTAAGACTTTAGAGCGCAATCAGTGCCCTGGGGTGTATTTCTAGAATACAAAAAAGAGGTATTGTTAAATTCATATAGAACCTTAGCTAGATGGCACTTAGAGTAATGTCTGCAGTTCAGGTGGAATATCCATTCTACAAAATAGATCCTAAGAAGTAGGAGTAGACCATTCAGCCCATTGACTTTATTCTGCCAGGCAGTAAGATCCTTGCTGATCTGATTGTGGCTCTACTCCACTTTCCTGCCTGCCCCGCCACATAACCCTTAACTCCCTTGTAGATCAAAAACCTGTCTAACTCAGCCTTGAATATATTCACTGATTTAGCCTCCACTGCTCTCTGTGGAAGATAATTCCAAAGATTAATGACCCTCTAAGAGAAGAAATTCTTCCTCGTCTCTCTCTTAAATGGGATACCCCATATTTTTAAATTGTGTCCCCCAGTTCTAGATTCCCCCACGAGGGGAATGATCCTCCCCGGCATCTACCCCTCAGAATCTAATATGGCTCAGTAAGATCACCTCTTGTTCTTCTAAACTCCAATGAATTTAGTCCCAATTTGCTCAAGCTTTCCTCATAAGACAATGCCATCATCCCAGGAATCAGTCTAGTGAACGTTCCCTGAACTGCTTCCAATGCAAGTATGTCCCTCCTTAAGTATGGAGACCAAAACTGTGCACAGTACTCTAGGTTTGGTCTCACCAATACCCTATATATTTGTGGCAAGACTTCCCTACATCCTCCTTGCAATAAAGGCCATTGTTCTACCTTCCTTTCTGTACCTGCAAGTTAACTTTTTGTAATTTTTGTACAAGGACATCCAGACCCCACTATACTGTGGCATTCTGTAATCTCTCTTTATTTACATAGTATTCTGCTTTTCTATTCTTCCTTCCAAAGTGGACAACCTCACGTTTTCCCAAATTATACTCCATCTGCCAATTTTTACCCACTCACTTAACCTATCTGTATACCTTTGTATCCTCCTCACAGCTTGCTTTCCTACCTAACTTTCTATCATCAGAAAATTTGGCTACAATAGAGTCAGTCCCTTCATCCAAGTCATTAATATAAATTGTAAATAATTGAGGCCCCAGCACCGACCCCTGCAGCTAGTTACGATTTGCCAACCTGAAAATGACTCATATATCCCGACTGTTTCCTGTTAGTTAGCCATGCTAACTATGCTAATATATCAACCCCAACTCCATGAGTTCTTATCTTGTGTAGTAACCTTTCATGGGGCACCTTATCGAACGCCTTTTGGAAATCCAAATGCACTACATCTACTTGGTTCCCCTTTATTCACCCTGTTTATTACATCCTCAAAGAATTCTTTAATAACTTTGTCAAACATGATTTCCCTTTCACAAAACCAAATTGTCTCTGTCTGATTGTGCTATATGAACATACGAAATAGGAGCAGAAATAAGCCATTCGGCCCCTTGAGCATGTTCCATCATACAATAGGATTATGGCTGATCTGTTTGTGTGTGTGTTTCGAATTCCAAATTTCCATCTACCCCCAATAACCTTAGATTCTTGTTAGGCAAGGGAATCAATCCAGCTCCACCTTAAAAATATTCACTGCCTTCTGAGGCAGAGAGTTCCAAAGTCGAGTAAGCCTCTGAGGGAAAAAAAATTCTCCTTATCTCTGTCCTAAAAGGGCGACCCCAAATTTTAAAACAGTGCCCCCTAGTTCTGGATTCACCCACAAGGGGAAACGTTCTTTCCACATCCACCTTGTCAAGACCGTTCAGGATCTTGTATACTTCAATCAAGTCACCCCTCCCTCTTCTAAACGCCATTGGAAACAAGCCCAGCCTGTCCAACCTTTCCTCATAAGACAACCCACTCATTCCAGGTATCAATCTAGTAAACCTCTGAACTGCATTTACATCTCTCCTTAAATAAGGAAACCAAGACTGCACACAGTATTTGAGACGTGGTCCTGCCAATGCCCTGTATAACTGAAGCATAACATGATGTCCTAGAACTGAGACAATTGACCTCCAACAACCACAACCATCTTCCTTTCTGCTTGGTATGACTCCAACCAGTGGAGAGTTTTCCCCCTGAAAACTGATTTTCCCATTGACTCCAGTTTCGCTCGGGGTCCTTGATGCCACACAAATGCGGCCTTGATGTAAAGGGCAGTCACTCACACCTTGTCTCTGGAGTTCAGCTCTTCTGTTCATGTTTAAACCAAGGCGGTAATGAGGTCAGGAGCTGAGTGACCCTGGTGGAACCCAAACTGAGTGTAACTGAGCAGGTTATTGCTAAGCAAGTGCGGCTTGATAGCTCTGTTGATGACCTCTTCCATCACTTTAGTGATGATGGAGAGGGGGCAGTAATTGGCCAGGTTGGACTTGTCCTGCTTTTTGTGTACAGGACATATCTGGGCAATTTTCCACATTGCCGGGTAGATGCCAGTGTTGTAGCTGTTCTGGAACAGTTTGGCTGGGGGCACGGCAAGTTCTGGAGCACAAGTCTTCAGTACTATTGCCGGAATATTGTCAGAGCCCATAGCCTTTGCAGTATCCAGTGCCTGCAGCTGTTCCTTGATATCATGTGGAGTGAATCGAATTGGCTGAAGACTGGGATCTGTGATGCTGGGGACCTCTGGAGGAGGCTGAGATGGGTCATCCACTCGGCACTTCTGGCTGAAGATTGTTGCGAATACTTCAGCCTTATCTTTTGTATTGATGTACTGGGCTCCTCCATCATTGAGGATGGGGATATATTTGTGCAGCCTTCTCCTCCAACGAGTTGTTTAATTG
This sequence comes from Cetorhinus maximus, assembly GCF_964194155.1. Lineage (NCBI taxonomy): Eukaryota > Metazoa > Chordata > Chondrichthyes > Lamniformes > Cetorhinidae > Cetorhinus > Cetorhinus maximus. The sequence goes on along the minus strand of NC_135894.1, from coordinate 105,525,816 downwards.
TCCACCACCATTCACGACCGGATATGGCAGGGCTTAGGTCTGATCCATTGGTTGTGGATATGCTTAGCTCTGTCTATCACTGGCTTATGCTGTTTGGCACGCAATTCGTCCTATGTTGTAGCTTCACCAAGTTGATACCTCATTTTTAGTTAGATCTGTTCGAAATCTATCCCATTTAGCATGGTGGTAGTGCCACACAATACAATGGAGGGTATCCTCAATCCGAAGACAGGGCTTTGTCTCCACAACGACTGTGCGGTGGTCACTCCTACCGATGCATCCACGGCAGGCAGGTTGGTGAGGATGAGGTCAAGTATGTTTTTCCCTCACCATCTGCCACAGACCCCGTCTAGCAGCTATGTAATATAGGACTCAGCCAGCTCGGTCAGTAGTGGTGCTACCGAGCCACTCTTGGTAATCGACATTGAAGTTCCCCACCCAGAGTACATTCTGTGCCCTTGCCACCCTCAGTGCTTCCTCCAAGTGGTGTTCAACATGGAGGAGCACTGATTCATCAGCTGAGGGAGGGCGGTACGTGGTAATCAGCAGGAGGTTTCCATGTTTGACCTGATGCCATGAGATCTGCCGGTGGGACAGGACATACCCAGGGATGCTGATGGTGGTGTCTGGGACATTATCTGTAAGGTATGATTCCGTGAGGCTGACTATATCAGGCTGTTGCTTGACTAGTCTGTGAGACAGCTCTTCCAATTTTGGCACCAGCCCCCCCAGATGTTAGTCAGGGGGACTTTGCAGGGTCGACAGGGCTGAGTTTGCCATTGTTGTTTCCAGTGCCTAGGTCGTCCAGTTTCATTCCTTTTCTTTAAGGCTTTGTACAACTGAGTGGCTTGCTAGGCCATTTCAGAGGGCAGTTAAGAGTCAACCACATTGTGTGCCAGGCAAGGATGGCAAATTTCCTAAGGGGTATTAGTGAACCAGATGGGGTTTTTAACGACAATGGTTTCATGGTTATCATGGTGGGATTCAAACCCGTGTCTCTGGATTACCTGGCCAGTGACAATACCATCACAACAGCCGCCTTCACTCCTGGTCAGGGTCTGAGGTGGAGACTCCTTCAATCTTTCTGAGTAAACACTGGGCAAGACAATGTTCAGTTCACTTTGTTGACCTGCGCTGTACCACAGGAGGCCTTCCACACTGAATGCTGAGTAGGATCAGAATCACCTGATACAAACAGTAAAGCTTCAGTTTCTGCATTATTACAAAAAGAAAGAACAATATTTGCAAAGAACAGCTAGTTGGACTGTACAAACCCCAAACAACCACCAGTACAGTGGGCCACTCAGGTGCCCGGCACCTTGATGCTGACAAACTCTTCCATCTTTTACTAGCTTTTGAAGAAAGCTTCAAAAAAATCAAAACATTTTCGACATGTATCTGAAGAGTGTTAAATCGCAGAGTGAAGGGGAAATGCCATGCTGAGTTTTTTGCCTGAACATGGCAGCAGTTTTTTTCCGTTCCTCTCCACCTGATAGCCGATTGTTTTGTTGTCTGCATTTGAATCATTGGATCTTACACCTTAGCATGTCATAAGGGCCCTCATACTTATTGCAGCTTTGAAACGCCTGTCTGATTTATTCTCATACCCTGGCATTTCCCCTTCACTCTGTGATTTAACACTCTTCAGATACATGTCGAAAATGTTTTGATTTTTTTGAAGCTTTCTTCAAAAGCTAGTAAAAGATGGAAGAGTTTGTCAGCATCAAGGTGCCGGGCACCTGAGTGTCCCACTGTACTGGTGGTTGTTAGGGGTTTGTACAGTCCAACTAGCTGTCCTGAAATTTAAATGCCTCCAATCTGCTGATCAGTCCACCAATCACCATGGGGTTCACAATATTAAAACCAAGTGTTCTGTGGAAAAATAGCCAAGGAACCCCAAGCTCTGGTGGCTCATATACTCAACAACTGAATGAGGCAGAGTTCACAAAGTGTCATGTGATCATAGCACCGTACACTTTCATCGTGACTTTGGGTGATTTATATCCTAGTGATTTCAATATTCTGTTGGCTCTGTGGATTGTTGCTGTACATTAATTTGGCACCTTAAGCAATGTACGTACAGACTGTGGGTATCTTTCAACTCCATGCTTTTTCATGGAGTTCCTGTTCTCTACTTTTTTATCCTAAGGTGCAGTACTTTACACCCAAGCACATTATATTTAATCTGTCAATTTTTCACCTATTCATATATTCAGAGACTTCCATCAGGTGTCCTCATTCACTCACCAGTTCCTTAATCTCTGGCTCCTTGACCTTTGTTTCAATGATATTAATGCTTTTCCATAGTTCTTCCTTGTACAGAATGGTGCTTACATTTGAGGAGTGTGTGTGGCTGTAGGGGGAACGAGTGGGTTTAGGGGGCAACAGACATGACCAGCAGGAAAGAAGGGAATAAGGTGAGAGAATTGGGCAAGGGGATTGAGAGAAGGGGAGTATAGTGGCTGCATGACAGGCTGTGTTGGAACAAGAACCCAGTATTGGAGCAGCTGGGGGAACAACGAGGGGGAATAAACCTTTGAGTAAATAGGGCAGGGTGGTGTTTGGTACTTTGGATATTGGGGATGGGGTTTGGAGATTTGGGTGAGAGAGGGTGGGGCTTTCGGCGAGAGGACAGTACTTTTCCCAGTTGCCCTTAAGGTGGTGGTGCTAGTGTTCTCATGCATCTTCTGCCCTTGTCCTTCTAGCTGGCAGATGTCGTGGGTGTGGAAGGTGCTGCTTAAGGAGGCTTGATGAGTTGCTGCAGTGCACCTTGTAGATGGTACACACTGCTGCTACTGTGTGTTGGTGGTGGAGGGAGTAAATGTTGAAGGTGGTGAATGGGGTGCCAATCAAGCAGGCTGCTTTGATCTAGATGGCGTTGAGCTTCTTGAGTGTTGTGGGAGCTGCACTCATCCAGGCAAATGGGGAGTATTCCATCACACTCCTGACTTGTGCTTTGTAGATGGTGGACAGGCTTTGAGGAGTCAGGAGACGAGTTACTCACTGCAGGATTCCAGCCTCTGACTTGCTCTTGTAGCCACAGTATTTATATGGCTAGTCCAGTTCAGTTTCTGGTCAATGGTAACCCCCATGATGTTGATAATGGGGGATTCAGTGATGGTAATGCCATTGAACATCAAGGGGCGATGGTTAGGTTATCTCTTGTTGGAGATGGTCATTGCCTGATACTTGTGTGGCGCGAATGTTACTTGACACTTGTCAGCCCTAGTCTGGATATTGTTCAGGTTTGCTGCATTTGGACATGGACTGCTTCAGTATCTGACGGGCAGTGAATGGTGCTGAACATCGCTGATGATTGCACAACCATCCTGACCTCATTACAGCCTTGGTCGAATTATGGACACAAGAGCTGAACTCCCGAGGTGAGGTGAGTGTGACTGCCCTTGACACCAAGCCCGCCTTTGACCAAGTGTGGCATCAAGGAGCCCTAGCAAAATTGGAGTCAATGGGAATCAGGGGGAAAACTCTCCGCTGGTTGGAGTCATACCTAGCACAAAGGAAGATGGCTGTGGTTGTTGGAGGTCAGTCATCTCAGTTCTCGGATATCACTGCAGGAATTCCTCAGGGTAGCGACCTCGGCCCAACCATCTTCAGCTGCTTCATCAATGACCTTCCCTCCATAATAAGGTCAGAAGTGGAATGTTCGCTGATTGCACAATGTTCAGCGCCATTCGCCAATGCTCAGATACTTAAGTGGTCCATGTCCAAATGCAGCAAGACCTGGACGATATCCAGGCTTGGGCTGACAAGTGGCAAATAACGTTCGTGCCACACAAGTGTCAGGCAATAACCATCTCCAACCAGAAAGAATCTAACCATTGCCCCTTGGCGCTATTACCACTGCTGAATCTCTCACTATCAACATCCTGAGGGTTGCCATTGGCCTAAAAGTGCACTGGACTAGCCATATAAATACTGTGGCTACAAGAACAGGTCAGAGGCTAAGAATATTGTGCAGTATAACTCGCTTCCCGACTCCCCAAAGTCCGTCCACCATCTACAAGGCACAAGTCAGGAGTGTGATGGAATACTCCCCACTTGCCTGGATGAGTGCAGCTCCCACAACACTCAAGAAGCTCGACAGCATCCAGGACAAATTCCTATTTATATAGGGGGAGGTGATGGCATAGTGGTATTTTCGCTGGACTAGTACTCCAGAGACACAGGGTAATGCTCTGTGGACCTGGGTTCGAATCCCACCATGGCAGTTGGTGGAATTTGAATTCAATAAAAATCTCAAATTAAAAGTCTAATGATTACCATGAAACCATCTGTTGTCCTTACCTGGTCTGGCCTGTGTGTGACTCCAAACCCACAGCAATGTGGTTGACTCTTAAATGACCTCTGAAATGGCCTAACAAGCCACTTAGTTGTAACAAACCACTAAAAATCACAAAAAAAATGAAACTGGATGAACCACCTGACATTGACCTAGGCACCGACAACGGCAAACTCAGCCCTGTTGACCCTGCAAAGTCCTCCTTACTAACATCTGGGGGCTGGTGCCAAAATTGGGAAGAGTGTCTCACAAACTAGTCAAGCAACAGCCTGATATAGTCATCCTCATGGAATCATACCTTACAGATAATGTCCCAGACATCACCATCCCTGGGTATGTCCTGTACCACCGGCAGGACAGGCCCAGCAGAGGTGGCACCACAGTGGTATCCAGTCGGGAGGGAGTTGCCCTGCGAGTCCTCGACATTGACTCCAGACTGCATGATAGATTTAGAACAGATCTAGCAACCTAAGCCTGGGCCACCATGAGGTGCTGTGGGCCATTGGCATCAGCAGAATTGTACTCGAACACAATCTGTAACCTCATGGCCTGGCATATCCTCCACTTTACCATTACCATCAAACCAGGGGATCATCCCTGGTTCAATGAAGAGTGTAGGAGGGCATGCCAGGAGCAGCGCCAGGCATACCTAAAAATGAGGTGTCAACCTGGTGAAGCTATAACACAGAACTACTTGAGTGTCAAGCAGCATCTGATAGACAGAGCTAAGCAATCCTGCCACATCCAGTTGTGAATGGTGGTGGACAATTAAACAACTCATTGGAGGAGGAGGCTTCACAATTATCCCTATCTTCCAATGATGGAGGAACCCAGCACAGCAGTGCAAAAGATAAGGCATTTGCTAGAATCTTCAGCCTGAAGTGCAGAGTGGATGACCCATCTCGGCCTCCTCCATGGTCCCCAGCATCACAGATGTCAGTCTTCAGCCAATTCAATTCACTCCCCATGATATCAAGAAACAGCTGAAGGCACTGGATACTGCAAAGGCTATGGGCCCTGACAATATTCTGGCAACAGTACTGAAGATTGTGCTCCAGAATTTGCTGCGCCCCTAGCCAAGCTGTTCCAGTACAGCTACAACACTGGCATCTACTTGGCTATGTGGAAAATTGCCCAGGTATGTCCTGTACACAAAAAGCAGGACAAATCCAACCCGGCCAATTACCGGTCCATCAGTCTATCTCTCGATCATCAAAGTAATGGAAGGGGTCAGCAACACTGCTATCAAGCGGCACTTGCTGAGCAATAACCTGCTCACTGACACCCAGTTTAGGTTCCACCAGGGTCACTCAGCTCCTGACCTCATTGGTTCAAATATGGGCAAAAGAGCTGGAGTCCTGAAGTGAGGCGAGTGTGACTGCCCTTGACATCAAGGCAGCATTTGACCGAGTGTGGCATCAAGGAGCCCTAGCAAAACTGGAGTCAATGGGAATCAGGGAGAAAATTCTCTGCTGGTCGGAGTCATACCTAGCACAAAGGCAGACGGTTGTGGTTATTGGAGATCAGTCATCTCAGCTCCAGGACTTCACTGCAGGGGTTCCTCAGTTTAGTGTCCTCTGCCCAGCCATCTTCAGCTGCTTCTTCAATGACCCTCCTTCCATCATAAGGTCAGAAGTGGGGATGTTCATTGATGATTGCACAATGTTCAGTACCATTTGCGACTCCTCAGATACTGAAGCAGTCCATATCCAAAAGCAGCAAGAACTGGGCAATATCCAGGCTTGGGCTGACAAGTGGCAATTAACATTTGCGCCACACAAGTGTCAGGCAATGTCCTTCTCCAGCAAGAGAGAATCCAAACATCGCCCCTTGATTTTCAATGGCATTACCATCACTGAATCTCCCACTGTCAACATGCTGGGGGTTACCATTGACCAGAAACTGAACTGGCCCAGCCATATAAATACTGTGGATACAAGAGCAGGTCAGAGGCTAGGAATCGTGCGATAAGTAACCCACCTCCTGACACCCCAGACCCTGTCCACCATCTACAAGACACAAGTCAAAAGTGTGATGGAATACTTCCCACTTGCCTGGATGAGTGCAGCTCCCACAACACTCAAGAAGCTTGACACCACCCAGGACAAAGCCGCCCATTTGATTGGCACCCCTTCCACGAACAATCACTCCCTCCACCACTGACGCACAGTAGCAGCAGTGTGTACCATCTTCAAGATGCACTGCAGGAATTCACCAAGGAACCTTCGACAGCACCGTCCAAACCCATGGCCACTACCATCTAGAAGGACAAGATCAGTAGACACATGGGAACACCACCACCTGGAAGTTCCCCTCCAAATCACTTGCCATCCTGCCTTGGAAATATATTCTCATTCCTTCACTGTCACTGGGTCAAAATCCTGGAACTCCCTCCCTAACAGCACTGTGGGTGTACCTACACCACATGGACTGCAGCTGTTCAAGAAGGTAGCTCACCACCACCTTCTCAAGGGGCAACTAGGGATGGGCAATAAATGCTGGCCTAGCCAGCGACACCCACATCCCATAAATGAATTTTAAGCAAATATGGCTGGTCCAGTTCAGTTTCTGGACAATGGTAACACTCAGGATGTTGGTTGTTGGTGATTCAGCGATTGTAATGCTATTGTATGTCAAAGGCCGATGGTTAGATTCTCACTGTTTTGGAGATGGTCATTGCCTGGCACATTGAAAATAACTTGCCATTCATTAGCCCAAACCTGAAAATTGTCCAGGAAATCCTGGAACTCCCTTCCTAACAGCACTGTGGGTGTATCTACACCACATGGACTGCAGTGGCTCAAGAAGGCAGCTCACCCAATAGCACAGTGGTAGCTGTGTACCATCCAAGTCACTCATCATCCTGACTTGGAAATATCTCGCCATTCCCTCACCGCCACTGGATCAAAATCCTGGAACTCCCTTCCTAACAGCACTGTCAGGCTGTTGCTCTCCCAATTTTGGCAGAAGTCATGTCTTATACAAGTTCAACATAGAGTACAAGAGCAAGGTAGTTATGTTTGTTTTATTCATTCACAGGATGTGGGTGTTGCAGGATAGGCCAGCATTCTCTGTCCATTGAGAAGGTGGTGGAGAGCTGCCTTCTTGAGCCGCTGCAGTCCATGTGGTGTAGGTACACCCACAGTGCTTTTAGGGAGGGAGTTCGAGGATTTTGACCTAGCGGCAGTGAAGGAACGGCGATATATTTCCAAGTCAGGATGGTGAGTGGCTTGGATAGTACACAGCTGCCACTGTGCGTCGGTGGTGGAGGGAGTGATTGACACTCTATCTGCAAACAATCAAGCGGGCTGCTTTATCCAGGATGGTGTTGAGCTCCTTGAGTGTTGTTGGAGCTGTACTCATTCAGGCAGTGGGGAGTATTCCATTACACTCCTGACTTGCACCTTGTAGATGGTGGACAGGCTTTGGGGAGTCAGGAGGTGAATTACTCGCCGCAGGATTCCTAGCCTCTGACGTGCTCTTGTAGCCACAGTATTTATATGGCTGGTCCAGTTCAGCTTCTGGTCAATGGTAACCCCCAGGATGTTGATAGTGGGGGATTCAGTGATGGTAATGCCATTGAATTTCAAGGGGTGATGGTTGGATTCTATCTTATTGGAGATGGTCATTGCCTGACATTTGTGTGGCGCAAATGTTACTTGCCACTTGTCAGTCCAAGCCTAGATATGATCCAGGTCTTGCTGCATTTGGACATGGACTGCTTCAGTATCTGAGGAGTTGTGAGTGGTGCTGAACATTGTGCAATCATCAGCGAACATCCCCACTTCTGACCTTATGATGGAAGGAAGGTCATTGATGAAGCAGCTGAAGATGGTTGGGCCGAGGACATTACCCTGAGGAGCTCCTGCAGTGAGATGACTGACCTCCAACAACCACAAACACCTTCCTTTGTTCTAGGTATGACTCCAGCCAGCGGAGAGCTTTCCCCCTGATTCCCATTGACTCCAGTTTTGCTGGAGCTCCTTGATGCTACACCCAAATGCTGCCCTGATGTCAAGGGCAGTCACTCTCACCTCACCTCGGGAGTTCAGCTCTTTTGTCCATGTTTGAACAAAGGTTGTAATGAGTTCAGGAACTGAGTGGCCCTGGCAGAACCCAATCTGGGCATCAGCAAGCAGGTGATTGTTGTTTAAGTGCCACTTGATAGCACTGTTGATGACCCCTGCCATGACTTTACTGATGATGGATAGTAGACTGATGGGGCGGTAATTGGCTGGGTTTGATTTGTCCTGCTTTTTGTGTACAGGACATACCTGAGTGATTTTCCACATAGCTGGGTAGATGCCAGTGTTGTAGCTGTATTGGAACAGCTTGGCTAGGGGCGCGGCAAGTTCTGGAGCACAAGTCTTCAGTACTATTGCCGGAATATTGTCAGGGCCCATAGCCTTTGCGGTATCCAGTGCCTTCAACCGTTTCTTGATATCATATGGAGTGAATTGAATTGGCTGAAGACTGGGATCTGTGATGCTGGGGGCCTCCGGAGGAGGCCGAGATGGATCATCCACTCAGCACTACTGGCTGAAGATTGTAGCAAATGCCTCAGCCTTATCTTATGCACTGATGTGCTGGGTTCCCCCTGTTGGTTGTGGGATCAATTAGCTCTGTCTATCACTTGCTACTGATGCTTTTTGGCATGCAAGTAGTCCTGTGTTATAGCTTCACCAGGTTGACACCTCATTTTTAGGTATGCCTGGTGCTGCTCCTGGCATGCCCTCCTGCACTCTTCATTGAACCAGGGTTGATCCCCTGGCTTGATGGTAATGGTAGAGTGGGGGATATGCCGGGCCATGAGGTTACAGATTATGTTTGAGTACAATTCTGCTGCTGCTGATGGCCCACAGCGCCTCATGGATGCCCAGTCTTGAGTTGCTAGATCTGTTTGAAATCTATCCCATTTAGCACGGTGGTGGGGTACCCTCAATATGAAGGCCGGACCTTGTCTCCACAATGACTGCGCGGGCGTCACTCCTGTCGATACCGTCATGGACAGATGCATCTGTGGCAGGCAGGTTGGTGAGGATGAAGTCAAGTATGTTTTTCCCTTTTTTTGGTTCCCTCATCATCTGCCGCAGACTCAGTCTAGCAGGTATGTCATTTAGGACCCGGTCAGTAGTGGTGCTACTGAGCCACTCTTGGTGATGGACATTGAAGTCCCCCACCCAGAGTACATTCTGCACCCTTGCCACCCTCAGTGCTTCCTCCAAGTGATGTTCAACGTGGAGGAGCAGTGATTCATCAGCTGAGGGAGGCCGGTACATGGTAATGAGCAGGAGGTTTCCTTGCCCATGTTTGACCTGATGCCATGAGACTTCATGGGGTCCGGAGTTGATGTTGAGGATTCCCAGGGTAACTCCCTCCTGACTGTATACCACTGTGCCCCCACCTCTGCTGGGTCTGTCCTGCTGGTGGGACAGGACATACCCAGGGATGGTGATGGTGGTGCCTGGGATATTATCTGTAAGGTATGATTCCGTGAGGATGACTATGTCAGGCTGTTGCTTGACTAGTCTGTGAGGCAGTTCTCCCAATTTTGACACCATCCCCCAGATGTTAGTAAGGAGGACTTTGCAGAGTCGACAAGGTTGAGATTGCCGTTGTTGTTTCCAGTGCCTACGTCGATGTCCACATGGTTTCATTTCTTTTTTGTGACTTTTTAGCGGTTTGATCCAACTGAGTGGCTTGCTAGGCCATTTAAGAGTCAACCACATTGCTGTGGTTCTGGAGTCACATGTAGGCCAGACCAGGTAAGGATGGCAGATTTCCTTCCCTAAAGGACATTAGTGAACTAGATGGGTTTTTGCAACAATCGACAATGGTTTCATGGTCATCGTTAGACTTTTAATTCCAGATTTTTATTGAATTCAAATTCCACCATTTGCTGTGGTGGGATTCGAACCCAGGTCCCCAGAGCATTACCCTGGGTCTCTGGATTACCAGTCCAGCGACAATACCACCACACCCCAGAGATTGATCTTGTGCATTTTCAGGAATGAAGAGTTTACTACATTTTCCAATTTGCAACAGTGACAGCTCTTCAAAGGTACTTCTTTGGTTGTAAAGCACTTTGGGACATCCTGAGATCGTGAAAGATGTTTTATGCATTCAAGTATTTCTTTTACTTGTGAACAGCTGCTTCTGATGGAGCTGTAGCATGTCATTTTTCTACCTGCTTCTCCATTGTTTTCTGGTTTGGGGCCTGTGAACAGCTTGTGAACAGCTGCTCCTGTAACATGCACCAAGCAGCATACACAAACATACTTTCCTTTTGACTTTCCACCTTTGGGGGAACATTATTTTGCTTCCTGATGTATCTAACATGATACTTCCAATTTGTGCCTACTAGGCTATTTAGAATCAGTTTTCTATTTAGTGTCTTAATGACATCATGATGGGCAGGAAGGAATTATTGAGCATGGCCTGGCAGTGCAAACTGGGGCCTGAATTTAAAACCTGCAGAGTTGAAATGAGCAGAGCACTCAGTTATCCTGGCTTGGAGTCTGTGCAGTTAACCAGGCTGTGTATCACAGCTGCATCAGTGAGTCGGCTGGACCGTTGCTGTTTATATTAGATACACTGGCCAGCTTCACATCTGGACCTAATCATTTTGATGAATGGCTAAAGTAAAACTGGAAAAGGGCAGTAATTGACCAAATGGCAGGAGTGGAGCAGGCCTCAGTATATGATCAGGCATTGTAATCTTTGACATTTGGTTGTGTGGCATAGAACATGGATTCAGGTACCAGAGCCATGGCCCCAGCAATGATCCTCATGACACCCCACCAGATTGATGGAACTTCAGAATCACACACAGCTTTTTCTAGGTTAACCAATTTCTCATTCTACCTCAAAAACTGACTTCCTATTACATGTCACTTGTGGACTAATTGTCTGCATATCAGGTAAGATCTGCATTCATCACAGCCACACAATATCCATTGTTGACAAAGTCTGTAATTTCCCTGCTGAATTCCAGTGTTTTATGCAATCTGCCTGCCATAATACATGCTGACTCCCTCTCACCATCCCACACATAGGATGAAATTTAATGCCCTCTCCTTGGCAAGTTTGGTGGTAAAGGGGCATTTAATCAGGTGGGAGGGTGGCAGGTAGGGCAATTAATGCCCATTTAAGGGCCTCATCTCACCGCTGGCATTCACCCAGTCTTTTGGGGGCTGGGGGTTTCGCTTTCAAAGGCACCCAGTACATAATCGAAGGACACAGCATTAGGAAGGGAGGGGCCTGCTAAGAGCCACCCGCCTGGCCTTGCTCCTGAACCACCCTCTCCCTTGACTCCACACCGCGACCCCTTCCCGCCATCACTCACCTTGCCTGGGGCCATGGCGATCCTGGACTTTGGGTGTGTGTAGTACCATCAGCAGCCACCACCTCCCCAGTGGCACTGCCAAGTGATGAAGAATTGCTGGCCTCTGCCTCCCAGAGTCCTTGATCCTGGCGAAAGCCCACTGCTGCTCTTAAGTGTCTGATTGGCACTTAAGTCGGTGGGTCTTCCCAAAAAGGAGGTGATGTGGGGCCCTTGCCGGCTTTCCAGCTACTGCTCCTAATTCTTATCCTCTTTTTCATGTTGCGTTTTAATACTTTTCCCACAACAAATGTGGACTTCACTGCCCTGTAGTTCCCTATGCTCCTTTTTAATGATTGATGTGAAATTATCTACTTTGGAATCCTTATTTCTAATGGTTCCTTCGCCACTTCTTAGCTCTTTGGGCTGATGGACGCCATCAGCAGTATCTGCCTTCTCTGACACCCCCATTTCCTCTGTTACATGGATGGGCTTTTTTTATCCTGTTTGCTTTAGATGAGTTGAAACTTCCTATCTCTTAAGATGTTTCACTTGCCCAGATATCTAAAAAAATTAAGAACATGCCCAGGCAAGAGAGCCCTTTCTCATAGTATCTTAGTACTGGCTGCAGAGGTAGGTTTCTCCTTGCCTTCAGAAGGTGACAGAGTAGCATTATAGTAAATTTTAACTTAGGCCATAAATGCCAAATAAACTTTTCGGACAATGATGTAATAACCGATAGTAGCTGGATGATAAAATTTTTTTTGCAGTGGCTGAGCTAGCTCTTTGTAAAAGAAACTAGAAAGCTTGTGCCTTTAATATTAGGCCACACTGTAATTAATGTTTATAATTCTTATCCTTTTTGTCAGCCGCTATGGAGCTGGTGGCCACCAAATTCCTTTGAAACTCTAATTTGAAAAGAAAGCTGATCAATATCTTCAATATGTGATGTGACAGATTTAAATAATATTGAACTAAATCTTAAGCAAACATTTCTCATTATTGTTACGCTGTGGAAGTTGAAATTCGTGTTGGGAAGATTACCTGTAGTCTCCTCAGTAAACAAATGAAAGACTTAATTTAATGTTAGCTCTTCATTTGTCATTTGATATCCTGTCACCTTGGGGACTTTTCAATAGAACCTCCTTTCCCTTTTTTTAATCTGTTGACTCTGGTTATACTAATAGAAATGCCCACATTTCTTTAATATTTCCACAGTGTTTTAAATGTGTTAACCCCTTCTTTCCAAAGTCATTTTTGCCAAGCCGCTACAGGCTCCAGAGTAATTTATATATATCACAATAACTGTATTAGCTGGCCCCTCTCTATCAGATTAGAGTTACATTTAATGTCCTGAATTAACATAAATTGACAGGGTTTCAAGTTTATAATTTCTGTTGAAGCTGACAATTTAAGTTTTGAATGAGAAGTCTCCGTACTTTGAAAGTCTATTTCAGCTTATAGTTGATAAGCTACTAGCTTTTGATAAAATTCATTCTCGAGATGTAGGTGCCACTAGCAAGGCCAGTATGTATTGCCCATTTCAAGTTGTGCTTGAGAAGAGGGTTGGCCTTTTCCTTGAACTGCAGCAGTCTGTGTGGTGAAAGTACTCCCTTTGTTAAGTAAGTAAGCTCTAAAGTAAGCTTAAAAAAAAATTTGCTGGACTTGTGTAAGAGCGATGAGCTACCATGCGATATATATGACAGGGTCACTGTTTAATAAATAAGGGGCCACTCATTTAAGACAGAGATAAGGAGAAATTTTTCTCTGAGGGATGTGAATCTTTGGAACTCTGCTTCCACTGCCTTTTGAGGAAGAGAGCCTTTGAATATTTTTAAGGCAGAGCTAGATAGATTCTTGGTTAACAAGGGGGTGAAAGGTTTTCGGGGTAGGCAGGAATGTGGGGTTGAAGTTACATTCAGATCATCCATGATCTTATTGAATGGTGGAGCAGGCTCAAGGGGCCGAGTGGCCTATGCCTGCTCCTAACTCTTTTATTTGTGTGTTCCATCCTCGTGGTTCGCTACATCCATGTATGTATGGTCTGCCCAAGAAACAAAAGTGATGCCCCTTTACACTCTATCCATCTATGATCAGTTCTGCACAACATGAATTGGCCAAATGGTTGGGTGAATTGTTACAACCAGTTTTGACCAAGTTTTCCACATACATGGGGAAAGACTCCACGTTTGTGAAGGCCATACAGGACTTGCATAGCAATAGCAATGCTGTGTCCTTGTGCTCATTTGACATTGCTAGCCTATTCACCAATGTTCCAGTTGAGAAAGCCATAGATATTTGCGCTGCAGCACTATATGATGGTGATGTAGACCCACCACCATTGTGTGAATCAGTATTCGTTGAACTTATGTTCTCAGCAACTCGCACAGTATATCCATTTGCTCACACCATGTATATCCAAATAGATGGTGTTGCCATGGGATCCTCTCTAGGCCCAGCTCTCTCAAACATCTTTGTTGGGTTCCATGAGAAACATGTCTTTGATGGAATGACACCTAACCTCCTACCCCTCGCTTATTTCAGATGTGCGGATGATACATTTTCTATATTTAAATCTGCAGCTGCATGTAACAATTTCCTTACATGGCTTAATGTGCTCCATCCTGTGCTCAAATTCACCTTTGAAATGGAACAGTCAAATGAGCTCCCCTTCCTAATGCACTAGTTGAGAAATCTGTCTGGGGTTCTCTACCACGGTCTATCACAAACCTACCTTCGCTGGTCAATATATGCATTGGGATTCTTACAGTTCGACATGCTGTAAGATTGGTCATGTCGGCAACATTTTAAATAGGGCTCGAGCCATTTGCTCACCATGCAAGCTTGATGCTGAAATCGGGGCATCAGAAACATCCTGCAGGATAATGGCTACCCTGATCAGATCATTTCACGCTGTATATCTCTCAAACTCATGAACAAGCCCAAAGCCGTCACTTTTTGCCCTGAAAAGTGCCCAGTCTACCTCAGATTACTCTGGAAGGGCAAGGTATCTCAAAACTTTGAGCAACAAGCAGCTAGTTGTTTCACGCTGCTACTATGCAGCAGTAACATGATTGGTATCTGCCACTAACAGGATGCTGCCGTCAAGCCAAAAAGACGTTCTGCCCGTCACATAAATGAGTAATGTGGTATATATATTTCAGTGCCAGTGTGATGCTGGGTATGTAGGCCGTACAACCCAAAGACTGGCGGATTGTATCAAACAGCATGTCCCAGCCACTGTTCACAACGGGCAGGGCACAGACCCTACCCTACCCAACCAGCCCGAGCTTGAAAAACTCAAAACACAGTGTCCAACATTAGATGTTATTCTGCGATTGGACAGCATTTTCTTAATAATCCTCAATGTGCTAAGAATTACACTGACAACCAATTTAAGATTATCAGTCGTGCTCACAGTGTGGCGCATTTGCGTGTACTGGAAGCTACATGTATTACTGCACAGGGCCCTGTTTTTTGCAGACAGAAAGAACATGTACATATATTGCACCTGTTTCAGCTAAACAAAATAAGTGACAGCCATTTGCCGGCTCATTCCTCAGGGCAATGCCTTGACCAATCAGGGTCAAGCTGTCTGGTTTAAATTTCAAACAATGCTTGGCAATTAACTGTCAGCCACCATCACTGTTGCATTCTCCATAGCAACACCACTTGCCAACCAATCAGCACTCTCTTCACATACAGTATAAATTGTTGTTTTCCCCTTGTATTGGTATTCTTGAGTGTCTGGATGAGTGCAAAGAGAAAAGCTTAAACATGTCTCTTTTTTTCAGCAATACTCAAGTTCTGTACTACCAAACAATTAAATGTGTGACTTATAGGCATAGTTTGAAGTGGTGGTGTTTCCATGCGCGTGCTACCCTTTTTCTTCTATGTGGGGTAGGTTGCAGCTTCTGGAAGGTACTGTCAAAGGAACTCTGGTGAGTTGCTACAGTGCACCTTGTAGATGGTATACATTGCTGCCACTGTGCGGTGGAGGGATGTGAATATTTAAGGTGGTGAATAGGGTGTCAATTATTTGGGGTGCCTAAAAATTGTCCTTGATGGTGGCAAACTCTTTGGATGTTGTTGCAGCTGTACCTATCCCAGGCAAGTGGATAGTAATCCAAGAGCACCTTGTATGTGGTGGGGAAGCTTTGGGAGTCAGGAGGAGTTACTCATTGCAGAATACCCAGCTCTGATATGTTGAAAGCAAAATACAGCAGATGCTGGAAATCTGAAATAAAAACAAAAAATGCTGGAAAAACTCAGAAGGTCTGGCAACATCTGAGAGAAACAGAGTTAATGTTTTGAGTACTTATGACCCTTCTTCAGAGCTAAAGAGAAGTAGAAATGTGATGGGTTTTATACTGTTTAAGAGGGGGTGGAGCAGGTGGAGCAAAATAGAAGGTCAGGGATAAGTGGGGGCTCAGGAGAGATTGACAAAGCTGCCGTGGGCACAAGACAAAGGGAGTGTTAATGGTAGTGGTAAAGACTAAAGAAGGTGCTGATAGTGGCATAAAGGTAAGAGCAGAATGTGTTAATAGCAGAACAAGGGTCAGTGCTCTGTGAAAACACAATGCAAACTGGAGGAACAGCACCTCATCTTACGATTAGGCACTTTACAGCCTTCCAGACTTAACATTGAGTTCAACAACTTCAGATCATGAACTCTCTCCTCCATCTTTAACCCTTTTTAAATCCAATTATTTTTGTTTTTTAAAAAAAAATATTTATTTATTTATTCAATTTTTTAATCCTTTTTCACTACAGCCCCCCACCCCCCCATCACAGAGATATCTGCCACTTGTTCTTATGTGTGCTTTCAGAGCACTGACCCTTGCTCTGCTATTAACACATTCAGCTCTTACCTTTATGCCACTATCAACACCTTCTTTAGTCTTTACCACTACCATTAACACTCCCTTTGTCTTGTGTCCATGACACCTTTGTCAATCTCTCTCTAGCTCCCACCTATCCCTGACCTTCTATCTTGCTCTGCTTGCTCCACCCTCTCTTAACCAGTATAAAACCCATCATGTTTCTATTTCTTTCGCTCTGAAGAAGTCATACAGACTCAAAACATGAATTCTGCTTCTCTGTCCACGGATGCTGCCAGATCTGCTGAGCTTTTCCAACATTTTTTGTTTTTAGCTCTGATATGCTGTTGTAACCACATTATTTATGTGGCTGATTCAGTTAAGTTTCTGGTCAATTGTGATCACATGGGTGTTGATGGTGGGAGATTCGATGAGACAAATATATTTGAATGTCAACAGGAGGTGGTTAACGACTCTCATTGGAGATGGTCATTTGCTGGCACTTGTATGGTGCATATATTATTTGCCACTTATCAGCCCAAGTCTGAATGTTGTCCAGGCCTTGCTGCCTATGGAAATGGACAGCTTCAATATCTGAAGAATTGCCAATGAAACTGAACATTGTGCAATCCTCAGTGAACATCCCCACTTCTGACTGCCTCCTAACTTAATATAACCTGTGGATTAATGTAAACTTGGATATACCACTCTTGGACTTGCTGAGAGCATGTTTCCTGTGGTTGGGGAGTCTAGAACTAGTGGTCAGAATCCCTTCATGGCCTCAACCTTCCCTATATCTGTAATCCCCTCTAGCCCCCCAACTCTCCAATGTACTACCAATTCTGGCTTCTTGAGCATTCCCAATTTTAATTGCTCTGCTATGATGGGCCGAAGGACCTGTTTCTGTGCTGTATGACTCTATGACTATGACCATTGGTCACTCTACCTTCAGCTGCCAAGGCCCTGTGCTCTAGAATTCGCTTCCTAAACCTCTCCTCCTTTTCTCCTTTAAGACACTCCTTAAAACTCTGACCAAGCTTTTGGTATCTGCCCTAATATCACTTTATGTGGCTCCATTTCAGGGTTTGCTTTTTAGTGCTCCTATGAAGCACTTGGAAGGTTTCTTGATGCTAAAGGTGCTAAAAAAAAGTTGTTGTTGAATAAGGAGACAGCAATTTAAGGGCTAAGATGAGAAATTTCTTCACTCTCTTGGTTGTGGATATTTGGAATTCTATGGATGCTCAGTTCTTGAGTATATTCAAGACAGAGATAAATACATTTTTGGATACTAAGGGATAAGGGGTCAGTGCAGGAAGATGAAATTGAGGTAGATCAGCCATGATCTTATTGAATGGTGGAACAGGATCAAAGCGCAAAATAGTCTAATCCAGCTCCTATTTCTTATGTTTGCAGCAAAGCTGAGGCCTGAGAAGAGATCCCTGGGGTACACCACTTGTCACATCGTGTCAGTCAGAGGGTGTTCCCTTTATCCATACCCTTTGTCTCCTACCTCAATCAATTATCACCCTGCGTTACAAAGTTTCTCCAATTCCATGAGCTTTCATTTATGCTAACAATCTCTTGTGTGGAACATTACCAAATTAATTCTGGAAGTCCACATGTACAACATCTATAGCCATCTGTCAACCATGTTAGTGACTTCCTTAGAAAAAAATCAATGACTATTCAGACATGTCCTACATTGCATAAATTCAAAATACCTCTTTGATCAGTTCTTAGTCCAAGTGCTTGAGTCACTCTGCCCTTGCTGATTGATTCCTGTGATATCCTAACCTCTGCTCCTTTGGCTGCCCACCTATTTTGTTTTTATCTCTTTATATCTCTGAAGCCTATTGGTGTGTTTCTCTACATTAAAATCTGTCAATGTAGTAATTTTCTGCTGATTTATCCAACCTTGTACATGCTGTGCTAACAAAGCTGTAGCTTTCGTTAAATTTTTGTCAAAGCTTTTGATAAAGTATATAATAGGCGTGTTAACTAAACTGAGGCTCATGGATTAAATGGTCAATGTCTGCGTGGGTATAAAATTGGTTAAGCAACAGAAAGCAGAGTGTAACGGTGAAAGGCTGCTTTTCAGACTGGAGGGAAGTATTCATTGATGTTGCCTAAGGTTCAGTATTAGGACCACTCCTTTTTTTGATTTAGCAATGAACTGGACTTGGGTTTATGGAGCATAATTGCAATATTTTTAGGTGACACAAAACTTGGAAATGCAGTAAAGTGTGAAGGATAAGAGAGACTTCAGGAGGACATAGACAGACTTGTGAAATAGACAGGCATATGGCAGATGAAATTTAACACAGAAATATGAAGTGATTCATTTTGGTTCAAAGACTGAGGAAATACATTATAAATGGTACAATCGTACGGAAATGCAGAGACAGATACCTGGGACTATGCATGGACAAACCTTGGAAGGTGGCAGGACAATTTGAGAAGGCTGCTAAAAAAGCATATTGGATACTGTATTTGACTTTATAGTTGCATAGAGTACAAAAGCAAGGACTAAAAACACAAAATGCAGAAAATACTCAGCAGGTCTAGCAGCATCTGAGGAGAGAAAAACAGTTAACATTTGAGGTCGAGGACCTTTCATCAGAAGTTGAGCTAAATCTTTATAAAACACTGGTTAGACTTCAGCAGGAGTATTGTGACCAATTTTGTACACCATACTTCAAGGATGGCAAGGCCTTGGAGAGGGTGCCAAAGAAATTTACCGAAATTGTACAGAGTTGAAAGACTTAGTGTTAGGAAATAGAGATAGTTTAAGTAAGTTGCATTTGTGGGTGTTAGGGATGAGTTTCAGCTTTAAAGTGGCATCTGTCACTTGGTTTCAGAGTGTGGTGTGTCTGACCACAGGTCGCCTATTGGTTTACATGGACTGTATTTACTGTGAACATTAGAGTGTAAGATTGCTTTTGTAATTTGTGTTATCCTTACAAATCTGTATATATCTGTTAAGGTATAGTTGTGGGTGAAGGAGTATTGTAAAATAGTTCATCTTGTTGAATAAATGTTTTATTCTTTTGTTAAAAGTTCATCAGCTGACTCCTGTGACCCTGTTCAGTAGCCACTCTCCACGTATCCAAACAAACAAATAAAAGTTAGGATCTATCAAGCTGAGTTCCACCCTGGGATCAGGCTTGGCCAGGGGTAACCTCAGCTGGGATCATAACACTTAGTTACATGGAGAGACTAGAGAAATTGAGATTGTTGTTCTTGGAGCAGAGAAGGTTGAGGGAAAATTTCATAGTGTTCAAAATCATGAAAGATTTTGATGAAGTAAACAAGGAGAAACTTTACCAGCAGCAGAATGGTCAATAACCAGAGGACACAGACTTAAGGTAAAAGGTAAGATTCAGACAGGCTGTGAGGCAATGTTGTGATCTGGAATGCACTACAAAGAATTGTGAAACATCAGAATGGTTACAGCACAGAAACTGGCCCAATCAGTCTGTGCTGGCACTTATGCTCCACTTGAGCCTCTTGTCATTCTTCCTCATCTCAGACTATCAGCATGATGTCTATTTCCTTCTCCCTTAATTTCTTAACAAGCTTCGCCTTGGTGACCATAGTGTGTGCCTCAACAACTCCCTATGGTAACAAGTTTCTCATTCTCACTACTCTGGGTAAATAAGTTTCTTCTGCCTGAAAGAGCGGCGGAAGCAGATTCACTACTAACTTTCAAACGGGAACTGGGTAGATATATGAAGAAAGAAAAATTTGCAGGGCCATGGGGAAAGAGAAAGGGAATGTACTTTATACTTCAGAAAGGATGTGAAAGTCCTTGAGAGGGTGCAGAGGAGATTTACCAGAATGGTTCCAGTATTGGGGGTGGGGGGTGGGGGGGGTGCAGTTGGGAGGGGGGTTAGTTACACGGTTAAGTTGAAGAAGCTGGGATTGTTCACATTGAAGCAAAGGAGATTGAGGAGAGATTTGATAGAGGTGTACAAAATTATAACAGGCTTAGATAAGGTAGACAAGAAAAAATTGTTCCTATTAGCTGATGTACAAGGACTAATGGACACAGATTTAAGATATTGGACAAGAGATGCAGGGGGGAATGTGAGGTAAGAACATTTTTACACATTGTGATAATGTCATGGAAACTGTTGCCTCCACAGGTAGTGAAAGCAGGCGATGAATGATTTCAAAAGGATGTTGGTTGAGCACATGAGGGAAATAAATTTGCAGGGCTGCGGGGATAGAGCAGTGGAATGGAACTGACTGGATTGCTCTAGAGAGAGCCAGCATGGACTCGATATGTTGAATCCTTCGTGGTAACAATGACTCAAAGAATGGAATTAATTGGGTAGTTCTTTCAAAGAACACAGTGAGCTGAATCTTCTTCTGTGCTGTATCATTCTGTGCAAAGGGTTCATTTTTTAAGTGGTACTAATTTTTGCTGTCAGGAACCTGTCTTGTCCGATTCCAATTAGCTGTTGAATGTCAAGCCACTGAAAGTTAGGTAACTCGCTCCATATAATAACAGTCTTAGTTAGAACTGGTCTTCACTGGGAGAACTCACATGTATTTCCTGTCCTTTCAGACAACACAAACTATTGATGAGGTGACCTTTGCAATCAGCTCTACTATCAATTGCAACTGCCCGCTAATTCTAGAAGTACTTTGTTTTATGAGTACTGTTTCATCTTCCCAGAGTTCTGAACACTTTGGATTTTCTCCAGAAACCAGCAATGAGTTTTAATGCACTTGTTGTAATGCACTTAAAAGGGAACCTTTTTAAGGCACTCTTCCTGAAATATCCAGATTAATAAAGTTTTATGTCTCCCTCCTTTCTTGAATGGAGGAGTCACATTTGCTCTTTTCCAATCTGATAGGATCTTTACAGAATCTGGGGAATTTTGGAAAATTTAAACCAATGCATCTACTATTTCAGTAGCCACTTCTTTTAAGACTGCAGGATGAAGGCCATTAGGACCTGGGGACTTGTCAGCTTTTAGTTAATAATTTTCTCAGTGTCCTTTTCCTGCTCATTGTAATTGTTTTAAGTTCCTCCCTCCTGATTCACAATTATTTCTGGGATTTTATTTGTATCATCTACAATGAAGACAGATGCAAAATCTGTTCAATTTATCTGCTATTTCCTTATTTTCCATTATTACTTCTCCAGACTCTTTAGAATACCAACGCTCACTTTACATACTCTTTTTTTCCTTTTTAAATAACTGTAGAAACTCTTACTACCTGTTTTTATACTTCTAGCTCCCTGTCTCTCATACTTCAATTCCTCCCTCCTTATTAATCTTTTAACAATTCTTTTCTGTTCTTTGTATTCTGTCCAATCTGCTGACCTGCCACTCATCTTTGCAGAATTACACGCTTCTTCTTTCAATATGATACTATCTTTAACTTCCTTAGTCAGCCATGGGTGGTACATCCTTCCCATAGAGTCTTTCCTCTGGAATGTACCCTTTTCTGAGTATTCTGAAATACCTCCTTAAATGCCTGCTATTGTATCTCTGATGACCTATCCCTTAACCTAATTTCCCAGTTCACTTTAGCTAGTTTTGTCTTCATGCCCTCTTAATTGCCCTTAACACTAGTCTTAGATCCACTCCCCTCTACCTCAAACTGAATGTGAAATTCAATTGTATACTGAACACTGCTGCTTGGGGGTGGGGGGGGTGCCTTCACAATGTGGTCATTAATCCTGTCTCATTGCACATTATCAGGTCCAGTATAACCTGTTCTCTGGTTGGTGCTGGAACATGCTGCTCTAAGAAACTGTCGCGAAAACACTATGAACTCATCAACCAGTCTATCTTCGCCAATTTGATTTATCCAATCTATATGTAGATTAAAATCACCCATGATTATCACCTACCTTTCTCATAAGCCCCCATTATTTCTTCCTGTTTACCCCATCCTAGAGTGTGGTCACTGTTAGGGGGTCTATAGACCACTCCCACAAGTGACTTCTCACCTTTACTATTTCTCATCTTGATCTCCAGAACTAAGGTCATCTCTCTATTGTAGTAACGTCATCCTTAATTAACAGAGCTACCCCTCCACTTTTTCCTAGTTCCTAGTCCTTCCTAAATGTCATGTACCTCTGAATATTCAAGTTCCAATCTATGTCATTTTGCAGCCATGTCTCTAATGGCTATCAGATCATACAAATGTATTTCTAATTGTGCTGTCAATCCATCTGTTTGTTATGAATGCTACATGCGTTCAGATACAGAGGCTTTAGTTCTGTCTTTTTACTATTTTTGTAACCTCTAGCCTTATTTGTTGGTGTACTCTTAGGTTTGTACACTCTGTCCCTTCCTGCCATGTTTAAAACCGTCTCTGCTGCCCTAGATAAATAACTCACCAGAACAATGGTCCCAGCACAGCTCAGGTGAAGACAGTCCCAATCGTACAGCCCCCAGTACTGTTGCCAGTGTCCCATGAATCGAAACCCATTTCTCCCAAACCATCTTTGAGTCACACATTCAACTCCCTAATCTTATTACCCTACACCAATTTGCTCATGCCTTGGGTAATAATCCAAAGATCATTACTTTTGACATTCTGCATTTTAATTTAACTCCTAGCTGCTATCAGCACTCTCTTCTCGTACAGTATAAATTGTTGTTTTCCTCTTATATTGGTATTCTTGCAAAGTGTCCTGATAAGTGCAAGACGTAAAGCTTCGACATGTCTCTTTTTCAGTGATTGTAGGAATACATACTGCCAGCAAATTCAATAATTTGATCTGGAGAATGAAAAGAAACATTTCCTGGCATCTCTGCCTTTTATGAATTTGTAATCATCCCCTCTATTTCCCTTATGATATTATAATTACAGAGCTGGAAGGCCTTTTGATCATTGTAATTCAGCCAGCCAGTAAGATTGTGAAGTCCTGCTATTGCAGCATCCAATTGTTTCTTAAATAAAAAATACAGAGAGGTCCAAGTTAGGTTTGGAATGCATGCATGTAAATGCACAAAGTAAGGCCAATATGGTTGGTGTGTTGCAGGTGCAAATAGCCACATGGGAATACTATGTATTACATAACATAAGAATGGGAGCCAGAGTAGACCATATGGCCCCTTGAGCCTGCTCTGCCATTCAGTCCCATGATGACTGATCTTTTGCTTCAACTTCACTTGCCCCCAGACTCTTCCTATCTCTTGACCAGGATTTTCCAGCCTCGTCATGGTAGGGCCTGCGTGGGCGATGCGGTGGCCCAACCAAAAGTCCATTGACTTTCGGCAAGACCAGATGATCCAGGAGTTGGGCGGGGCTGGAAAATCCCACCCCTTTATTTCCTTAGAGGTCAAAAATCTATCTGTCCCAGCCTTGAATATTTTATGAAAGATCTACAACGCTCTGGCGTAAACAATTCCAAAGATTCGTGATTCTCGGAGTGAAGAAATTTCATCTTATCTCAGTCCTAAATGATTGATCCCTTTATCCTGAGGTTGTTGCTCCGTGTTCTAGATTACCCAGCCCGGGGAAGGAATCTCTCAGAGACCAAAACTACGTAGTTTTCCAAGTGTGGTCTCACCAAAGCCCTGTACAATTGTAGCAAGACTTATTCTTGTAATCCAACCTCCTTGCAAATAAAGACCAACATGCTATGTGTCTTCGCATTGCTTGCTCTATCTGCAAGGTAACATTCTGTGTTCCTTGTACGAATGCAGTAAAGTCTCTCTGAACAAATGAATCAACATTTAGAAGTTGCATGCCTTTTAAAATAAATTCTGCTTTTCTGTTTTAACTTCCAAGTAAATAACTTCGCACTTCCCTACACTACACTCCCTCTGCCACCTTGTTGCCCACTCACTTAACCTGTCTATATCTCTTTGCAGCCTCTCTGTGCCCTCACCTACCTTTGTATCGTATTGGTGACAACAGAGACCTAGCTCAAAAAAGAGCTAATTTGGATACGTAATATTCCCAGGTACAAGGTTATTCAGGAATGATGGGGAAGGAGGGGTGTGGGGTAGCAGTTTTGATTCAGGAAAACATTACAGTATTAGAAAGAGAGAATGCCCTTGAGGATCAAAGGCAGAATCTGTTTGGTGCAATTAAGAAACAGTAAAGGAGGTTTTACACTACCTGGTGTACTCTATAGGTCATCAAATAGTGGGAACAAGATAGAGGAACAGATTTGCGAGGGAATTGCTGAAAAGTACATGAACTATCGTGGTAAACACCTCATGGTTCAATTATGTCCAAGCTGTAAGTGGGCCCTCTCATGAATCTGATGCAAGATTGGTATGAATGCCTGCAGAATGGGCAGTTCAAATTTGTGCTTTGCAGACTATCTCTCTTGGGAAAACACTGCAGCCGATTGACCCATGTGGAGGCAAGCACAGAAATTTGGTTGAGCATATCTCAGGGAGCATCTCACAATATCCAAACTCACAACATCCGATGTGCCCAGAGAAAAGCCCGATATGGCGCAACTTTTTATTTTATTCATTCACGGGATATGGGTGTCGCTGGCTAGGCCAGCATTTATTGCCCATTCCTAATTGCCCTTCAGAAGGTGGTGGTGAGCTACCTTCTTGCCTTCTTATTGCAGTTCAAAGAAGGTTGACTAGATTAATACAAGGAATAGGCGAGTTGTCTTATGAGGAAAGGTTGGACAGGTTAGGCTTGTATCCACTGGAGTTTAGAAGAGTAAGAGGTGACTTAATTGAAACCTTTAAGAACCTGAGGGGTCTTGACAGGGTGGATGTGGAGAGGATACTTCCTCTTGTGGGAGAATCTAGAACTAGGGGTCACTGTTTAAAAATAAGGGGTTGCCCATTTAAAACAGAGATAAGGCGAAATATTTTTACTCAAGAGCGTTGTGACTCTTTGGAATCTCTTCCTCAAAAAGGTGGTGGAAGCAGAGCCTTTGAATATTTTTAAGGCAGAGCTAGATAGATTCTTGATTAGCAAGGGGGTGAAAGGTTATCGGGGGTAGGCAGGAGGTAAAATCAGATCAGCCATGACCTTATTGAATGGTAGAGCAGGCTGGAAGGATTGAGTGCCCTATTCCTGCTCCTAGTTTGTTTGTTCATATGTTCTTGAACTGCTGCAGTCCCTGTGGTGTAGGTACACCCACGTCGCTGTTAGGAAGGGAGTTCCAGGATTTTGACCCAGCGACAGTGAAGGAACGGTGACATATTTCCAAGTCAGGATGGTGAATAACTTGGGGGCAACTTCCAGGTGGTGGTGTTCCCATCTATCTGCTACCCTTGTCCTTCTAGATGGTAGTGATCGTGGGTTTGGAAGGTGCTGTCTAAAGAGTCTTGGTGAGTTCCTGCAGTGCATCTTGTAGATGGTACACACTGCTGCTACTGTGCGTCGGTAGGTGGAGGGAGTGAATGTTAGTGGAAGGGGTGCCAATGAAGTAGGTTGCTTTGTCCAGGATGGTGTCAAGCTTCTTGAGTGTTGTGGGAGCTGCACTCAGCCAGACAAGCTGTGAGTTTTTTTTTATTCATTCATGGGATGTGGGCTTCACTGGCTGGGCCAGCATTTATTGCCCATCCCTAGTTGCCCTTGAGAAGGTGGTGGTGAGCTGCCTTCTTGAACTGCTGCAGTCCCTGTGATGTTGTGGGGAGTATTCCATCACACTCCTGACTTGTGCCTTGTAGATGGAGGACAGGCTTTGGGGAGTCAGGAGGTGAGTTATTCACCACAGGATTTCTAGCCTCTGACCTGCTCTTGTAGCCACAGTATTTATATGGCTAGTCCAGTTTAGTTTCTGGTCAGTGGTAACCCCCAGGATGTTGATAGTGGGGGATTCGATGAAGGTAATGCCATTCAATGTCAAAGGGCGCTGGTTAGATTGTCCCTTGTTGGAGGTGGCCATTACCTGACACTTGTGTGGCGTGAACTTTACTTCCCACTTGTCAAGCCCAAGCCTGGATATTGTCCAGGTCTTGCTGCATTTGGACATGGGCTGCTTCAGTACCTGAGGAGTTGCAAATGGTGCTGAACGTTGTGCATCAGTGAACATCCCCACTTCTGAACTTATGATGGAAATAGAGTCATTGATGAAGCAGCTGAAGATGGTTGGGCCTTGGACACTACCCTGAGGAACTCCTGCAGTGATGTCCTGGAGCTGAGATGACTAACCTCCGACAACCACAACCATCTTCCTTTGTGCTAGGTGTGACTCCAACCAGTGGAGAATTTTCCCCCTGATTCCCATTGACTCCAGTTTTGCTGGGGCTCCTTAATGCCACACTCAGTCAAAGGCTGCCTTGATGTCAAGGGCAGTCGCTCTCACCTCATCTTGGGTGTTCAGCTTTTTTGCCCATGTTTGAACCAAGGTTGTAATGAGGTCAGGAGCTGAGTGGCCCTGGCAGAGCCCAAACTGAGCATCAGTGAGCTATTGCTCAGCAAGTGCCACTTGATAGCACTGTTGATGACCCCTTTCATTACTTTCCTGATGATGGAGAGTAGACTGATGGGGCGGTAATTGGCCGGGTTGGATTTGTCCTGCTTTTTGTGTACAGGACATATCTGGGCAATTTTCCACATAGCCGGGTAGATGCCAGTGTTGTTGCTGTGCTGGAACAGTTTGGGTAGGGGTGCGGCAAGTTCTGGAACACAAGTCTTCAGTACTATTGCTGGAATAATGTCAGGGCCCGTAGCCTTTGCAGTATCCAGTGCCTTCAGCCGTTTCTTGATATCACCTGGAGTGAATCGCATTGGCTGAAGACTGGTACCTGTGATGCTGGGGACCTCCGGAGGAGGCCGAAATGGATCACCCACTCGGCACTTCTGGCTGAAGATTGTTACAAATGCAACAACCTCAACAAAAACTGTTGTGATCATGGAAGACTTTAATATTGAAAGGTGCAGCAGTCATGTTAAGGGCAAAGAAGGGGAGGAATTTCTAAAGTGTGCACAGAAGAATTTTCTTGGAGATGTATTTCTTCTGACCCATTACAGTCTTGGTTCAAACATGGACAAAAGAGCTGAGGTCCGGAGGTGAGGTGAGAGTAACTGCTCTTGACATCAAGGTCGCATTTGACCAAGTGTGGCATTAAGGAGCCCTAGGAAAACTGGGGTTAATGGGAATCAGGGGGAAAACTCTCCGCTGGTTGGAGTCATACCTAGCACAAAGGAAGATGGTTGTGGTTGTTGGAGGTTGGTCATCTCAGCTCCAGGACATCACTGCAGGAGTTCCTCAGAGTACTATCCTCGGCCCAACCATCTTCAGCTGCTTCATCAATGACCTTCCTTCCATCATAAGGTTAAAACTGGAAAGTTCGCTGATGGTTGCACAACGTTGAATTCCACATGCAACTCCTCGGGGTATGAAACGGTCTGTACCTGCACGCAGCAAGACCTGGGCAACATCCAGATTGTGCTGATAAGTAACAAGTGGTAAGTTACACAAATGACATTTGAAATGAGAGTGTCTATCCAAGTCCGTTTGATGTTCATTGGCATTACCGTCACTGAATCCTCCACCATTGACATCCTTAAACATTCACTCCCCCAACGCTGACGCACAGTGGCAGCAGTGTGTACCATTTACAAGATGCACTGCAGAAATTCATCAGCACCTTCCAAACCTGCAAACTCTATTGTCTAGAAGGATAAGGGCTGCATGTTTTTGATTATTTGTTCCCAGGATGTGGGCATCGCTAGCAAGGCAGTATTTATTGCCCATCTCTCCACCGATCTACGGATCCTCTGCAGATCTCAAATAGTTCCAGTGATGACCTGTTGTAGCTGACCTTTCTCCTCATGTTGGCATGGAAGGAGATCACTGAGCGGCATTGCCAGGGAGACAGCACTCTTCAGTAGCCTAAATTATCCATCTCTGCTCACCTGATTGAATGCCTTGGTGAGGTAGATGAAAGCAATGTATAGTGGTCTACTTCGTTCATGGCATTTCTCTTGCAGTTGCTGAACCTTGATCAGATTGATTGTGGATCTTCGGTTCTGAAACCACTCTTGGGTATGGGATTTTTTTTCATTCGTTCATGGGATGTGAGCACTGCTGGCAAATCCAGCATTTATTGGGCACCCCTGATTGCCCTTGAGAAGATGTTGGTGTGCTGCCTTCTTGCATTGCTGCAGTCCATTTGTGCAAGCGCTATTTGGGAGAGAGTTCCAAGATTTTTACGTAGTGACAGTTAAGGAACAACCATATGGTTCCAAGTCAGGATGGGGTATGACCTGGAGGAGAATTTGCAGGTAGTGGAGGAAAGCAAGGTAGAGAGGCGGTGAGCTGTAGGGAGGATTTTCCAGAGCTTGCGGCTCAGGTAGCTGAAGGCAGAGCTACCAATACTGAAGATTAAAATTGGGAATGCACAATAGGCCAGAATTAGAGGAGTGCAGATATCTCGGAGGGTCTGGGGCAGGAGGAGATTACAGAGATAGGGAGGGGCAAGACCTTGGAGGGATTTGAAAACAAGGTTGAGACTTTTGAAATCAAGGTTTTGCTTGACCAGGAGCCAATGTCAGTCAGTGAGCGCAGGGGTTATGGGTGAATGGGACCTGGTTCAAGTTAAGACATCGGCAGCAAAGTTTTGGATGGCCTCAAGACTATGGAGGGTTTTCTTTTTCTTTTGTGGGAGGATGGTGGTGAGCCGCTGCCTTGAACCATTGCAGTCCATCTGTTTCGACTTTTCTGCCATGGTCTGGTATAGCTAAGTGACTTGCTCGGCCATTTCAGAGGGCAGTTAAAATTCAACCACATTGGCCAGGAAAATCCTGGCCATTGTTGTGGGTCTGGAGTCACATGTAAACCAGACTAGGTTGGATGCAAGATTTCCTTCCCTAAAGCACTTTAACGAACAAGATGGGTTTTTAGTATCATCAATGATAGTTTCGTGGTGAGTATTACTGAGACTAGCTTTCAATTCCAGATTTATTCATTCATTGAATTTAAATTCCACCAGCTTCCGAGCATTAGTCTGGGCCTCTGGATCACTAGCCAGTGTCATTCCCATTATGCCATCATCTCCTTAGAATGTGGGAGACCAGCTAGGAGTGTGTTGGAATAATCAAAGC
This sequence comes from Cetorhinus maximus, assembly GCF_964194155.1. Classification (NCBI taxonomy): domain Eukaryota; kingdom Metazoa; phylum Chordata; class Chondrichthyes; order Lamniformes; family Cetorhinidae; genus Cetorhinus; species Cetorhinus maximus. Next base: position 105,496,370 of record NC_135894.1, on the reverse strand, counting down.
TGGAGATAATGGAGGCAAGAATGAGGGTTTCAGCAGCAGATGAACTGAGACAGGGTGAAGATGGGTGATGATATGGAAGTGGAAATAGGCAGCCTTACTGATGGTGTGGATATGAGGTCAGAAACTCGTCTGAGGATAAAATGTGACACTGCGGCAGGACTGAATCAGGAAGCTGTTCTGTCTCGGCTCCCTGCTATTTTACCAGCCCCCAGCCTGTCGCTCTGGGACCAGTAAAATTCCACTGATTATCTCTGTAAATGGCCCAGTGTTCTTCTATACCATCTCTTGGTCCTAATACTTCAAGGAACACACTGTTATTGTCCTTTTATATTTTCTATTATATTCCTCTCATGTTCCCACTTTGATCCTTATCAGTTTTTTGGCTGGTTACTATCATGTTTCTTGCTGTCCTGTTCCCCATCCTGTCTTTCTCCATGATGCAATCATAACCTCCCTCTTCATCTACATCACTCTTCCTCATCATTTGGATGCTGGCATGTTTCTGGAATAAACTGCCTCTGAAGTGTAAAAACAAAATCTTCAAAAACTAATTTTCTCTCCATATTGTAGAAACAGAGAGAGAGATTTACAGCACACAAGGAGGCCATTTGGTCTATCTTGCCCTGCCAACCCAAAAAGACCAACCAGCCTTATCCCACCTTCCAGCTCTTGGTCCATAGTTCTGTAAGTGATGGCATCTCAAGTATATCCAAGTATTTTTAATGTAAAAATTATGATGAGGGTTTCTGCCTCTCCCACCCTGTCAGGCAGTGAGTTCCATCGCCCTTTCAGTGAAAACATTTTTTATTTTTTTCAATCTTTTTTACTCATTCATTGGATGTGGGCTTTGCTGTCTAGCTCAGCATTTATTGCCCATCCCTAGTTGCCCTTGAGAAGGTGGTGGTGAGCTGCCTTCTTGAGCATCTGCAGTCCATGTGGTGTAGGTACACCCACAGTGCTGTTAGGGAGAGAGTTCCAGGATTTTGACCCAGTGACAGTGAAGGAACGGCGATATATTTCCAAGGCAGAATGGCAAGTGATTTGGAGGGGAACTTCCAGGTGGTGGTGTTCCCATGTGTCTGCTGCCCTTGTCCTTCTAGATGGTAGTGGCCATGGGTTTCTCCTCAACTCCCCTCTAACTGTTCTACCAGTTACTTTAAATCTCTGTCCCCTGGTTATTGACCTCTCTACTAAGGGAAATAAGTCCTTCCTATCCACTCTATCAAGGGCTGATATAATTTTATAAACCTCAATTAAACCTTACTTCAGTCTCCTGTGCTCTAAAGAAAACAACTCTTTTGAAAATTTTTAAGGCAGAGCTGGATAAATTCTTGGTAAGCAAGGGGGTGATAGGTTATTGGCAGTAGGTGGGATGCAGATTTCAGGTTACTATCAGATCAGCCATGATCTTACTAAATGGCGGAACAGGCTCGAGGGGCTGAATGACCTACTCCTGCTCCTTGTTCATATAAAATTTTCCCTGATCGCTTAGATTCTCCATTCCTAGCACGTACTTGTAAATCTTCTCTGAACCCTCCCTAGTGTGATCACATCCTTCCTGTAATGTGTTGACCAGAGATTTATGCAGTACTCTAGCTGCAGCCTAACTAGTTTTATACAGTTCTAGCATAACTTCCCTGCTCTTGTGTGCAGCTATATTTGGTGATGCCACAACTGTAGAGTGTGCATTCCCAACCCATGTGCAGTTTCAGTGCCTTTATGATATAATCCACAATACCTTACTATTTCGCCAATAACAGTCTTTCTCCATCCCCATTGCATTTACTATGTTTAATCACCAATGCTTGGAACCTCAAGCAGAAAGTGTGAAAAGCAGCAGCTCAGATCTTGACCACAGGGAACCTGGGCCTGTGAGACAATGACCGGGAAGTCAGTCACCCTCACCTTGAGCCACCCACACTGAACCCAGAGCAGCTGTTGCGGGTCACATGGAGCACATGGGATTGGGGGTAATGTACTGGTATGGATTGAGAATTGGTTAACAGGCAGAAAACAGAGAGTAGGAATAAATACATCATTCTCAGCTTGGCAGGCTGTGACTAATGGGGTACTGCAAGGATCAGTGCTTGGGCACAAGCTATTCACAATCTATACCAATAATTTGGATGTGGGGACCAAATGTAATATTTCCAAGTTTGCTGATGACACAAAACTTGGTTGGAATGTTAATTATGAGGGGGATGCAAAGAGGCTTTAAGGAGATTTAGAAAAACTAAGTGAATGAGCAAGAACATGGCAGATGGAATATAACATGGGGAAAGATTTTCCCCTCGTTGGGGGGGAAGTTCAGGACTGGGCGCGTGTAGGCGTGTCTCCGATCGGCGCCCCTAATTGGGCCAATTAAGGCCCGCCCATCGTGACGTCCGCCAGGAAGTGCTATGTGCTACGTGTGAGGGCGAGGTGGGAGGGAATTCCCTCAGCCGAGAGTGTGCTCCTTCGCGCATGCGTGTGAAGGAGCGCATTCATCCCCCTGAGGCTAACTGCTGCCTCAGGGGGATTGGTGCCAAATTTAAGTATGGTCAATGGACAAAAATAAAATTTCCCTGACATGTCCCCTCAAGTGACACTGTCACATAAGTTGGGACATGTCCATCACTTTTAATTAAACTTATATTACATTTTTAAAAACCCTCATGAAACCCCATCCCGCCTGTGGATGAGGTTTGATACTTTCTCTAATTCCCGCCAGGGCTCCCGGCCTGCCCCTCAGCCTTAAGGTTGGACAGGCAGGTCCTTTAGGCACTTCAATTAGCTTTTAAATGGCCTCAATAGGCCGTTGACAGGTCAGCGGGAGCACAGCTGATTCGGCTGCGCCCCCACCCACCTGAAAATTGAAATGACGCGGGGCAACGTCGGGAGTTCCGCCCGACATCATCCCGTGTCATTTTACACGTTGGCGAGTGGACCCTGCCCCCGGGCCCCGCCCCCACCCCAGGCCCTGCCCCCACCCCAGGCCCTGCCCCCTGGCCCGGCCCCACCCCCGGCCCCCCCAGCCCCGCCCTCCCTGCTCGCCTACCTCAATATCCTGCCCCTAGAAAAATGTGAAGTTGTTATTTAGGTTGGAAGAACGGAAATGCAGAGCTTCTCTTCAGTGTGGAGATATTGGGAATTATTGATGTCCAAAGGGACCTGGATGTCATTGTTCACGAGGCACTGAAAGCTAACATGCAGGTGCAACAAGCAATTAGAAAAGCAAATGGTACGTTGGCCTTTATTGCAAGGGGATTTGAGTACAGGACTAAAGATGTCTTGCTGCAATTGTACAGAGCCTTGGTGAGACCCCACCTGGAGTATTGTGTACTCCTTATCTAAGGAAGGATATATTTGTCATAGAGAGAGTGCAATGGAGGTTCACCAGACTAATCCCTGTGATGGCGGGATAGTCTTATGAGGAGAGATTAAGCAGATTTGCCTGTATTGTCTAGAGTTTAGAAGAATGAGAGGTGACAAAATTCTTACAGGGCCTGACAGAATAGATGCAGGAAAGATGTTTCCCCTGGTTGGGGGTAGCTGGGGTAGTGTGGTCAAGAACCAGGGAACACTGTTTCAAGATGAGGAGGAATTTCTTCTCTCAGAAGGTGGTAAATCTTTGGAATTCCCAATCCTAGAGGACTTTGGAGGCTCAGTCATTATGTCCATTTCAGGGATCGATAGATTTGTAGATATTAAAGATATAAAGGAATATGGGGATAGTGTGGGAAAAGGCATTGAGGTAGTAGATTAGCCATGATCTAGTTGAATGGGGGAGCAGGCTCAAGGGGCTGAATAGCTCCTATTTCCTATGTCACACAGAGTGAGGGAGGGAACAGCAGTCGGACACCCTCAAGACCTCCTCGCCTCAGTCTCTCGTGCCCAACTTCCTTGTCATCAATTCCCCTGCATTGATATTCTAATCTTTGCCCAATAAAAGATAGTATCCTGTATGCCTTTGCGTTTGCACTGGCGTTCGCACTCACCCTTGCTTTCGCCCTCTCGTTCGCCTTCCCATTTGCCCTTTCGTTCGCCCTCTCGTTCACTTGTTACCTTCAGGGATCTGTGGACATGCACACTTCTGTTTCTCTACACTTCTCGGTATCCTACCACTTATTGTGTATACCCTTCATTGCTTGTGCTCCCCAAATGCGTTATCTCACATTTCTTCCTTAGAAATAATTCCTTCTATTTTGTTGGTTTCATGCAGCATTGAAGCACTCCAAAGTCTACTCCGCTGGAATCCAATCTCTTAATAGTTTTTATTACCTGTTCTGCGCTCACTTTAAATTTGAAGGTTAACAACCATAATTAGCACCCAAATGCTCCTATATTTCAATTTAACTGTTTAATCCAGCCTCATTAGTTAGGAGTAAATCCAATATTTGCTTCTCCCTGTGGGCTTCATCGCAAGCCGTTTAAGAAATAATCCTTTAAGTACTTCAATCAAGTTCCTCACATATACATAACATGAAAGCAAAATACCTCGGATGCTGGAAATCTTAAATAAAAACAGAAAATGCTGGTAGAACTCAGCAGCTCTGGCAGTGTCTGTGGAGAGAGAAACAGGCTTTACCTCTGAAGAAGAGTCATATGGACTCGAAACGTTAACTCTGTTTCTCTCTCCACAGACGCTGTCAGACCTGCTGAGTTTTACCAGCATTTTCTGTTTTTATTTCCTCACATATACAGAGTGTTCCCGCTATAAATCTCAGTGTGTGACAAGGATTACAGCTGTGACCTTGGCATTAACCTTGAGTCACCTCCGCAGCGGTAACCCCTCTGTTTTATTTTCTGGCGCCTTGTAACAAATTCCTAGCATTAAGGTTCTCACTCTTCCTGGCTCTACCAATTCCCAATTAATTTACATACGAACATACAAATTAGGCGTTGGAGTCAGCCACTCAGCCCCGCGAGCCTGCTCCGTCATTCAATAAGATCATGGCTGCTCTGGTTGTAACCTCAACCCCACATCCCTGCCTACACCTGATAACCTTTCACCCCCTTCTTAATCAAGAATCTATCTAGCTCTGCCTTAATATTTTCAAAGACTCTGCTTCCACAGCCTTTTCAGGAGGAGAGCCCCACAGACTCACAGCCCTCTGAGAGAAAAAAATCTCCTCATCTCTGCCTTAAATGAGTGACCCCTTATTTTTAAACAGTGACCCTTGGTTCTAGATTCTCCCACAAGAGGAAACAACCTTTCCACATCCACCCTTCCATGACCCCTCAGGATCTTAAAGATTTCAATCAAGTGGCCTCTTACTCTTCTGAAGCTATTTCCCACAGTAATATATAAACATTCCTGAGAAATTGTGCCTCCACACTCTGTAAGTTAGTAATAGCATCGTGCGTTTCTGAGCCCCTTCCCACTACCCTCCCCCTCTCACCTGAAGCACCACTCCATCAGGGGAGTGAGTTTGCTCTTGCAGTGCTTTGAGTTTTTTGTAGGGGTATGGTATGTGCTGGTTTAATGTTTCTGAGCAAGGGTGTGTGGTGTTACAGAGTGGGTGAGAATCTGACACATACCCAGTTTCTGACCTGTACCACAATCTGCATCCTGGGAAGTCCTTATGGAGATAGATGAAAAATCAGTGCTGGCCCACTCAAGGTGTGCAGCATCATCTTGAGGCAGCCAGTTGCAGAGTTATAGAGACATGGAGGCAGAATTCTGGCCCTGTGCCTTTGTCAGAATATAGTGGCTGTCATGGAAAATAAAAGGGAAAAAAGCAAAAAATTGTGAACTGTTTCTCAAATCATTCCCTGCTGTACATTTCAGGGTCACCGTCTTCCTTCCTCATGATGCGAACATTGTTCCAGCTTCCCTTAGAACCATGATGGCGACGCAGCCAATTACCCTCGATTCCTACCCGGAGCAGCCGGTAAGACAGCTGCATTGCAATACTTTTTGCTCCTTTGTATAATATTAACTTAATATGAAGAAGAGAAGAGTTTTCTGAGGTGTCATTGATGGGACAGCAAGCCATTAATGAAGAGTTTGGGTTGCAAATCAGAATCATAGGCTGGGATTTTCTGGTCCTGCCTGTGGCAGGAATCGTCGCGGGCAGGACAGAAAATTTGATGGACCAGCCAAAGGTCCATTGACCTTGGATGGGAATTTCCAGTCCTGCGGGGGGGGGGCAGGACCAGAGAATTCCAGCTGTAGTCTGTTAGCATTATCTCCAATCCATGCTTATGTCCACCAAGAGAATGTAACAGAGACTCACAGATTCTACCATTATTATCTCTTCAACTGAAACAAGCTGAGGAGAATTGCTGAGCACAACAGTGCCAGGGAGCAGGGTACAGCAAACAATGACACTGTGATAAGATTGACAGTGTGAAAGAACAGGATTGACATCAGCAGAGATACAATCTAGAACACAGAGCGCTGGGGGGGAGAGGGGTTACTGAGTGTGAGGGAGCTGGATCAACATCAGTAGAGATACAGTACAGGGCGCTGAGGGAGAGGGGTTACTGAGTGACAGTGTGAAGGCGCTGGATTAACATCAGTAGAGATACAGTCAGTAACACAGGGCGCTGGGGGGAGAGGGGTTACTGAGTGACAGTGTGAGGGCGCTGGATTAACATCAGTAGAGATACAGTCAGTAACAGGGCGCTGGGGGGAGAGGGGTTACTGAGTGACAGTGTGAGGGAGCTGGATTAACATCAGTAGAGATACAGTCAGTAACACAGGGCGCTGGGGGGAGAGGGGTTACTGAGTGACAGTGTGAGGGCGCTGGATTAACATCAGTAGAGATACAGTCAGTAACAGGGCGCTGGGGGGAGAGGGGTTACTGAGCGACAGTTTGAGGGAGCTGGATTAACATCAGTAGAGATACAGTCAGTAACACAGGGTGCTGGGGGGAGAGGGGTTACTGAGTGACAGTGTGAGGGAGCTGGATCAACATCAGTAGAGATACAGTCAGTAACACAGGGCGCTGGGGGGAGAGGGGTTACTGAGTGACAGTGTGAGGGAGCTGGATTAACATCAGTAGAGATACAGTCAGTAACACAGGGCGCTGGGGGGAGAGGGGTTACTGAGTGACAGTGTGAGGGAGCTGGATTAACATCAGTAGAGATACAGTCAGTAACACAGGGCGCTGGGGGGAGAGGGGTTACTGAGTGACAGTGTGAGGGAGCTGGATCAACATCAGTAGAGATACAGTCAGTAACACAGGGCGCTGGGGGGAGAGGGGTTACTGAGTGACAGTGTGAGGGAGCTGGATTAACATCAGTAGAGATACAGTCAGTAACACAGGGCGCTGGGGGAGGGGGGTTACTGAGTGACAGTGTGAGGGAGCTCGATTAACATCAGTAGAGATACAGTCAGTAACATAGGGCGCTGGGGGTAGAGGGGTTACTGAGTGACATTGCAAGGGAGCTGGATTAACATTGACAGTGATACTGTTCCAAGTCAGAATGTGTGTGGCTTGGAAGGGAACTTGCAGGTGGTGATGTTTCCATGCACCTGCTGTCTTTGTCCTCCAAGGTGGTAGATTTGTGAGTTTGGAAGATGCTGTTGAAGAAGCCTTGGTGAGTTGCTGCAGCACATCTTGTATGTGGCACACACTGCTGCCATGGTATATGGGTGGTGGAGGGAGTTACTGTTTAAATTGGTGGATAGGTTCTGACCAAGTGGGCAGCTTTCTCCTGGATGGTGTCGAGCTTCTTGAATGTTGTGGGAGCTGCACTCATCCAGGCAAGTGGGGAGTATTCCATCACACTCCTGACTTGTGCCTTGTAGATGGTGGTCAGGCTATTGGATTTAGGAGGTAAATTAGCCTCTGCACGATTCCTAGCCTCTGAACTGCTCTTGTAACCACAGTGTTTATATGGCTGGTCCAGTTCAGTTTCTGGCCAATGGTAACCCCTCCAAGGATGTTGATCGTGGGGGATTCATTGATGGCAATGCCATTGAATGTCAAGGGGTGATGGATAGATTCTCTCTTGTTGGAGATGGTCTGTGTGCATCACTTGTGTGGTGTGAATGCTACTTGCCACTTGTCAGCCCAAGCCTGGATATCTGAGGAGCCGCGAATGGTGCTGAACATTGTGCAATCATCAGCGAACATCCCCACTTCTAACCTTATGATGGAAGGAAGGTCATTGATGAAGAAGCTGAAGGTGGTTAGGCTGAGGACACTACCCTGAGGAACTCCTGCAGTGATGTCACGTGACAGATGTTTTTTTCGTTTATTCATTCAAGGGATGTGGGTGTCTCTGGCGGGACCAGCATTTATTGCCCACCCCTAACTGCCCTTGAGAAGGTGGTGTTGATCTGTCACAGTCCATGTGGTACCGCCTATATTAATTGACCAAAAGACTATAATAAGACATAGGAGCAGAAGTTGGCCATTCGGCCCATCGAGTCTGCTCTGCCATTCAATGTGATCATGGCTGATCTGATAATCCTCAACTCCACTTTCCTGCCTTTTCCCCATAACCCTTGATTCCCTTACTGATTAAAAACCTGTCTATCTCTGCCTTGAATATACTTAACGACCCAGCCTCTACAGCCCTCTGTGGTAAAGAATTCCACAGATTCACTACCCTCTGAGAGAAGAAATTCCTCCTCATCTCTGTTTTAAATGGGTGACCCCTTACTCTGAGATTATGTCCTCTGGTCCTAGACTCTCCCACAAGGGGAAACAACCTCTCAGCATCTACCCTGTCAAGCCCCCTAAGAATCTTATATGTTTCAATAAGGTCGCCTCTCATTCTTCTCAACTCCAATGATTACAGACCCAACCTACTCAACCTCTCCTCATAAGAATACCCCTCCATACCCGGGATCAACCCAGTGAACCTTCTCTGCCACCAATGTAGTATCTGAAAACCTAGGAGTTGTCTCTATCTTGACTTTTGAAACATTTTCTGTGTTTGGTATCTCTCCAAGTTCTTCACAGACAGTCAGCAGCAGCTTTTGCACAATGAGCTTTAAGAGCAAAATCCCTATAAGACATGCAGATTTAGCTGAAACATGTGCTAGCCTCGCACACTGCTGGGTCCCTTTGGAGTGTGTCGCTAACCAGTCACTAATGTGTTTGGTGCTGGGCTGTATGCTGAAATCATTTAAATGAGAAGGCAGCATGAAGCGTGATACTTGCCTCAACCAGGTGCGGGGTAATCGCAGATCGCAACCTCCACATCCGAAAATGTGAGTACTCGAATGCCCCACCCCCTTCCCTACCTGAAAAATTTGATATAATTTTTACTTTCGGTGCGACCAGAGAACATTTGATGTCGAATGGTCAAATTTGGAAAGCGTTTGATTGCGGTCAGCAGTGTTTTGCATCTTTGATATCAAATGCAATCAAATGGCAAAAGATGCTCAAAGCTATCAGGGTCTAAATTCTGCCCACCCCCCCCCCTCCGCCCCCCCCCCCCACCCCCCGCCCCACTCCACCCCGTCTCAGGTTCTAAATTCTCCCACTTGCTCCCTCCTCCCTCAGTCTCCAAACTCTCTCTCCCCCTCTCACCACCTTCTCTTCTCACCTCCAAACCCTCTGCCCCACCCCTGCCTATCCAGTCTTGAAACTATCCCCCCTGCCCCCCCTTTCAGTCTCTAAACACCTCACCCCACCCCCCTTCCAGTCTCTAAACACCTCACCCCGCCCCCCTTCCAGTCTCTAAACACCTCACCCCGCCCCCCCCTTCCAGTCTCTAAACACCTCACCCCACCCCCCTTCCAGTCTCTAAACACCTCACCCCACCCCCCTTCCAGTCTCTAAACACCTCACCCCACCCCCCTTCCAGTCTCTAAACACCTCACCCCACCCCCCTTCCAGTCTCTAAACACCTCACCCTGCCCCCCCCAGCCCCATTCCACTAAAAACTCTCTGCCCAGGCTCCTTCCAGTCTCCAAACTCTCTGTCCCACCCCCTCCTCCAGTCTCCAAACTCTGCACCCGCCCCCTTCTAGTCTCCAAACTCTGCACCCGCCCCCTTCTAGTCTCCAAACTCTGCACCGCCCCCTTCTAGTCTCCAAACTCTCTGTTCCACCCCCTTCTAGTCTCCAAACTCTGCACCCGCCCCTTTCTAGTCTCCAAACTCTCTGTCCCACCCCCTTCTAGTCTCCAAACTCTGCACCCACCCCCTTCTAGTCTCCAAACTCTGCACCCGCCCCCTTCTATTCTCCAAACTCTGCACCGCCCCCTTCTAGTCTCCAAACTCTCTGTCCCACCCCCTTCTAGTCTCCAAACTCTGCACCCGCCCCCTTCTAGTCTCCAAACTCTGCACCCGCCCCCTTCTAGTCTCCAAACTCTGCACCGCCCCCTTCTAGTCTCCAAACTCTCTGTTCCACCCCCTTCTAGTCTCCAAACTCTGCACCCGCCCCTTTCTAGTCTCCAAACTCTCTGTCCCACCCCCTTCTAGTCTCCAAACTCTGCACCCACCCCCTTCTAGTCTCCAAACTCTGCACCCGCCCCCTTCTAGTCTCCAAACTCTGCACCGCCCCCTTCTAGTCTCCAAACTCTCTGTCCCACCCCCTTCTAGTCTCCAAACTCTGCACCCGCCCCCTTCTAGTCTCCAAACTCTGCACCCGCCCCCTTCTAGTCTCCAAACTCTGCACCCGCCCCCTTCTAGTCTCCAAACTCTGCGCCCGCCACTTCTAGTCTCCAAACTCTGCACCTGCCCCCTTCTAGTCTCCAAACTCTGCACCCGCCACTTCTAGTCTCCAAACTCTGCACCCGCCCCCTTCTAGTCTCCAAACTCTGCACCCGCCACTTCTAGTCTCCAAACTCTGCACCCGCCCCCTTCTAGTCTCCAAACTCTGCACCCGCCCCCTTCTAGTCTCCAAACTCTGCACCCGCCCCCTTCTAGTCTCCAAACTCTGCACCCGCCCCCTTCTAGTCTCCAAACTCTGCACCCGCCCCCTTCTAGTCTCCAAACTCTGCGCCCGCCCCCTTCTAGTCTCCAAACTCTGCACCCGCCACTTCTAGTCTCCAAACTCTGCACCCGCCCCCTTCTAGTCTCCAAACTCTGCACCCGCCCCCTTCTAGTCTCCAAACTCTGCACCCGCCCCCTTCTAGTCTCCAAACTCTGCACCCGCCCCCTTCTAGTCTCCAAACTCTGCACCCGCCCCCTTCTAGTCTCCAAACTCTGCACCCGCCCCCTTCTAGTCTCCAAACTCTGCACCCGCCCCCTTCTAGTCTTCAAACTCTGCACCCGCCCCCTTCTAGTCTCCAAACTCTGCACCGCCCCCTTCTAGTCTCCAAACTCTCTGTCCCACCCCCTTCTAGTCTCCAAACTCTGCACCCGCCCCCTTCTAGTCTCCAAACTCTGCACCCGCCCCCTTCTAGTCTCCAAACTCTGCACCCGCCCCCTTCTAGTCTCCAAACTCTGCGCCCGCCACTTCTAGTCTCCAAACTCTGCACCCGCCCCCTTCTAGTCTCCAAACTCTGCACCCGCCACTTCTAGTCTCCAAACTCTGCACCCGCCCCCTTCTAGTCTCCAAACTCTGCACCCGCCACTTCTAGTCTCCAAACTCTGCACCCGCCCCCTTCTAGTCTCCAAACTCTGCACCCGCCCCCTTCTAGTCTCCAAACTCTGCACCCGCCCCCTTCTAGTCTCCAAACTCTGCACCCGCCCCCTTCTAGTCTCCAAACTCTGCACCCGCCCCCTTCTAGTCTCCAAACTCTGCGCCCGCCCCCTTCTAGTCTCCAAACTCTGCGCCCGCCACTTCTAGTCTCCAAACTCTGCACCCGCCCCCTTCTAGTCTCCAAACTCTGCACCCGCCACTTCTAGTCTCCAAACTCTGCACCCGCCCCCTTCTAGTCTCCAAACTCTGCACCCGCCCCCTTCTAGTCTCCAAACTCTGCACCCGCCCCCTTCTAGTCTCCAAACTCTGCACCCGCCCCCTTCTAGTCTTCAAACTCTGCACCCGCCCCCTTCTAGTCTCCAAACTCTGCACCCGCCCCCTTCTAGTCTCCAAACTCTGCAGCCGCCCCCTTCTAGTCTCCAAACTCTCCGTCCCGACTTCCCTGTTCCAGTCTTCAACTCTCCCCCTCAGTCTCCAAACTCTCCCCTCCTTTCCCTTCATTCTCTGGGCCTTGGGTCACACTGTCACCGCTGAACTCCAGACCTCGCTAAACTCTCTTGCCCCCCCAACTTCCCCAATACTCACCTCATTGCCGGAGCCCTCGCTGCTCCCAGGGCAGCTTCAAAACTTCAGCAGGGCTGCCTCAGTGTCACTTCTGGCTCCAGTCAGCCCCATAAGTTGAGATTTCCAGTTGGGCGGGGTTTGGGGGGTAAGGGAAGAGAAGAGGAGAGGGTGGAAGGGGAGAAGAGGAGCGAGAGAGGGCAAGAGAGAACCAGAGTGGGGAGAGAGGGGAAGGGAGAGAGGAAGAGAACTTCTGCAATCTGGAGGCTTCGGGTGTTTGGGCCGGGGTGGGGGTGGTGGAAAAATTGCCCGGTGGGGTTGTGGGGGAGATAATTGCTCGGGGAGGGGTTGCTGGGAGAAAATTGCTCTAGGGGGATGTGAAGGAGGAGAAAACTGCTGCAATCTAGTGTTGGGGGAGAGGGGTGTTGGGGAAGGCAGGTTTGTGCTCCATGAGTTATAGGTTATGAAGAAAACGTAAAACCAGTTATCAAAACAGATGTTTTGGAGAGCCAGTGCAGACACGATGGACCGAATGGCCTCCTGTGCTGTTAAAATTCTGTGATGTTAGAACAGAGCCTGCTTTCTCTAAAGTTAGCTCTGTTTTATGATGTTTGCAGCCACTGAAATTCAGAAATATGGAAAATAAACTCTGATTGTTTTCGAATGCCTGAATGCTTAAGTGATCTTGCGAATTGCAATTGTTTGAGCACTGTGGTTTGGGACAATTGATGACCTTGATGTCAGTGACATTACTTGTAGTATTAAATGATAGTTAAATGATTGCTTTTCACTGCAATTGATGTCAAATGAGTGCGAATGAATGCAGATGATGCCAAAATTTTCAGGTTGGTGTTCTTGTGTTCAAACCCCCATGCGATAAAGGCCAGCATATAATTTATCTTCCTAATTGCTTGCTGTACCTGCATGTTAACCTTCTGTTCCATGCACAAGAACATTCAAATCCCTCTGAACACCAACATTTAATAGTTTCCTACCATCTAAAAAGTATTTTGTTTTTTTCTATCTTCCTACCAAATTGAATAATCTCACTCTTCCCCATATTATACTCCAGCTGTTACCTTGCCGCTCACTCACTTGTCTATATCTCTTTGCAACCTTATTGTGTCCTCCTCACTTAGAACTTAGAGGTTGGAGGGAATGATTTCCATATTTGTAAATGATACTAAAATAGGAGGCAGAGTAAATAATTTGAAGGCACAGAGGAGATATTGATAAGATGATGGAATGGGAAACTTGGTTAAAAATAGCAGTAATAGTTATACTTTGAGTAGGGGAAAGCTGGGTGATTTGGAAAATTGGAGGGAGTTTCATTACTTATTTTCCTGATAGCCTCGCGTGGGAATCCTCTGGTCCTGGGAGGTTTGCCTAGCTGAAGCCAACAACGTTTCTGTTTCTATGAATGCTTAGTCAAAAGTATTCAAGTCCTGTAGCCCGAAGACTGACTATTTGGTTTAAAATGGAGGGAAATAAAATTTCATTGGATTATTTAAAATCAATTTTAGCAGAAGCATGAACTTCCTGACATGCAAGATTAAGCTGAAAGACTTTAAGTATTTCTACTGTTCCGTTTAACTCGTATTGATGCACTTTGCCATCGTAAATAAGCTTTTGTTACATAGGGGCTAATTCTACAATGCACTCTACCAGTGAAAGCCTCTGCTACTAGCCAGGAATATTGGGAAATCGCGACTGTGAGGCTCACGTTGTATCGATAGTTGTGGTCAGCGTGCTGCCCTGTTGGCACAGCTGGTGGATAAGGCTGATGCCAGTATTTTGCACCCATAATATCAGCCCCTATGGTTCCTCTGTTCATGGTTACCCTATAGATAACGGTTCATCCTGTCTTTTCCTATAACTCCTGGCTCTTAATACTCTGCTACTTTAGTTGCCTCTTATCAGTAACTCCTTTCACTCTTCATTCACCATGGTGGTCTTTGTTGATTCCACCCTGTATTTATCAGGTTCCATCGGACTGCACACCTTCAGTTCATACAACACCTGTCCCCTTTCTGCTGTATCTGTCAATCGAACAATGGAATGCCTTTCAATTCTTCAAAGCTATAATTTTTTCATGTTTCTCCCACCTCTTGACCTTTGATGGCTTCACTCTTGGTCCTCCTTCTGTTGATGTCCTTGGCCTCATTATCTCTGGAGTTCCATCTCCTCTATTGCTAAAGTTGACTTCGACAAGCTTTGTTTTCCCTTTCGTGCTGAATACTGGTGCATGAGGTATCATTAATGCTTTTATACTTGCTAAAAGTGATTCCAGAACAACGGGAGGCCACATAGGAGCTGGTAACCACTTTTAAGCTCTCTCAAGCAGCAATGTGATAATGAGCAGATAATCTGTTGATTGAGGGATGAATATTGGCAAGGACACAGGGGATAATACCCCTAAGATAAAAGCAAAAGCACAGGGGATAATACCCCTGCTCTTCTTCTGTGTGGGATCTTTTACATTTGCCTGAAATAGCAAACATCTTGGTTTAACACCTCGTCCAAAACATTGCACTACCAATAGCGCAGCACTCCCTCATATCACAATGGAGGAGTGTTAGCTGTCATTTCTATGCTTAAGTCCTGGAGTGGGACTTAAACCCCACAACCTGTAGACTCAAAAGTGAGAGTGCTACCAACTGAGCCCCTGCTGACAAAAGGGCAAGAGAGCCTAAGAGGCTGCTTGGTCCCGATTGTGAATGCTACTATTGGACAACAAGGCTGGCTTCTGCCTCTTCCTCTGGCCCTCAAATCCACTTGGAATATGCAGCTCCTCTTGAATAACTCCAGCCATATACTCTAATTACAGTAGTTACTCATGGCAGCAGTATTTTGCCACAGGGTGTAATAAGTGCACATCAAAGAGTCATTACAAAGTTGTAAATGTGTTTTAATACAACCATTCATTGTTCCTTCCTCTGAGAGAAACAAAGACGACTTAGCTTGTCATATTACAGGCAGTCAGCTGTTGCTACTCAATGTAAGAGTCCAGACAGAATTGTCCGAGTGCTCCCAAGAGGTTAGCAATACATTAGCCCGGAGTGTGGGGCTATGCTGTGAACAGACAACATATTTCAAAGGTTGGTGTTATCATCTTACTGTTCAACTTAAAGAAGTAATTACTGGAGCTTTTGTATTGGCAGCATTTGGCTGAATAAAGATTTGGTTGTACATAAGTGATGTACAACCAATAAAAAGTATATTTTGAACATTCTGAGGGGAAAATTTTTAGAAGCAAATATTTTTAATCCTTGTTCAGTTTTTGAATAGAATTGTGAATAAGTTCCCAAATACATTCTGACCCACTTGTTTGCTTGTAATAACCCTGACTTTTGAAAGTGAATAAAATCTAGCTCAATTTACAAAAGTTAGATTTGCTTAACTCCATTTTCCCTTAAAGAATAGTAAATTGATTAGAACCTTGTTTGTGGTTGAAATCTGAATATTCAGCAATTTTTGAATTAAGATTGTGATTTAAGATTTACTAATTATCTTTGGAAATAGAATTTTCTATCTCCGGGAGCTAATTTGGGTGCAGCCAGGAGTTATTGACAATTAGACTGTTTCTGGTCACTTTCTGATTTGAATGCTTCAGGTGATAGTCAGATAATAACTGTCTGTTATGTGACAAGGGATTGAGGCAAAGGTGACAAGAGTTTCTCCAGTTACCCTCAGATTGCACTATGTGCCAGTCATGCACTCCAGGCTCCATATAGTGATTGCTCGGAGCAGGGTTCTGATGGTGCTTCTGTTGTATTCTGAACTCTCAGGCTGGAATTTTCCGGCCACATTGGCATTGTGCGTCGGGGGCGCGGGAGACAGTATGGTGAGAAGGCCAAAAATTGGTTTTATGCCGTCATGAAACCAGTTTGAATTATTCTGCTCCCTCTTCAATGGTGCAACGTATTTCCTGCAGCTGCATGTCAGGAATCTAATTTCGATACTTTAATATCTCATTATAAGCCCTGCTCACCAGAATTAACCCTCCACCCTGGGTCATCCATCATGCCGACGTGTTTCACAACTGTAGATAAGCAACGTGCATTTGCCGAGCTGCACTTCGCTCGGGACTTCGAGGTTTGTTTGCCTACCTTGCTTCAGGCAGCACTCGCAGTCATCAGCGCCAGGCTTCACAGGCAGCACCACATCACTTTTATGTGGGCTGACGGGCAGCTTTGCACCTACCAGAGCAGCCGTAAGGCGATGGTAGCTTTTCAATGGCTGCAGGGCTAGGGCTTGCTTGGGGAAGGGGGAGAAGTGGCCTCAGGCAAGGAAAGAGGCTGCAGGCCGAGGGCTATACTGGGGACTGGGGGAGGGGGGTATCCCAGGGTGTGTGTGGGGGCACATTTGATCTGTGCAAGTGGCCTCAAGAGGGTGAGGCCTGAGGAGGCAGCCTCCAGAGGAGATGAGGCCAGATGGAGATGTGAGGGTGTGTGTGAGAGAGTTGAGTGGTGATGTCCCTTGAGCTGGCAGTGAATGAGATGCCAGTGAATGTGTGATGGGCTTGCGAGTGTGTGAGTTTAGTGATGAGATGGTTGCCTTACCCTGGCAGCATGGATGAGATGACTCATCAGTTTTCTGCAGTGGATGGCTGACCTCTTGTGTGCAGCAATAGCACTGACCACCACTGCCACAGCCTCCCAAGCCAGAGTGTGAGACTGATGGGCCTCCCGCGGCCAGAAGGCATTCCAGGGATGCGTCACTGAATCGGGGGCTGCACTCTTCTTGGCTTTTTGGGCCATGTCTTCACCGGAGAAGTCCTGGATACAAGCATTGAGAAGTGTATATGCTGCTACAGTTTAAATATGGCGCCCTGTGTGAGGAATCAGTGAGGTAATGGTGTGGTGGGCAAATCGGAGGCAGTCGCCCAGTGACGGGGTGTGTTTCCTGTGGCTGCATAATTAATGAGGTGGGAATGGGGTGATACGGCGCAAAAACCCACCATTGCAGCTGGTGGGTAAAACGACTTCTTTCCCGCTTGCTACCGCACTTTGTGCAAATCTGGGACGATTTTACCCTCAATATTCACTGCCACCATTACTACATCTTGGTTTGTTTGCAGACTTCCTTGGAATTGCTATCTTGTTTTAACAAATAGGATTAAGGAGGAATGCGAAAAATCCAATTGAAGCTGAGGAAATGGCACACGTGTGGTTGAATTCAGTCTACAGCACACAAACAGGCCATTTGGCCCATCTGGCTCATTCCAGTGTTTATACTCCACATAAGCCTCCTCCCATCACAATTCATCTAACCCTATTAGCTTATGCTTCATTTCCTTCGTCCCGCATTGGCTTATCTAGCTTCTTCTTAAATGCATCTGTTATGGTCAAGAGGGCGAGGTGAATTGAATTACTATCATTGTTCACCCTTCTGCTCGTGACAGCGGTAGTTTTAACTTCTAATTGAATTTGTTTCTCTTAGTGTCCTTTCCCTTGTTGAAAGGGGCCGTGGTGTGTTTCCCAAACCCCGGTTTATGAGGTTGAATGTTAACAATAACACCACAGCAAACTCTTTAAGGTGAAACAAAACTAGGATTTATTAACACATTCAAAACTCGAGGGATGGATCGTGACACAAATTCACACTCAGGAGCTTACAAGGTAGAAAGGCAAAGAAAGAAAGGGAAAGAAGTTACAAATTGTGAGTAACTTAAAAAAAAACAAAAAGGTACTGGCACTAATTTATGTGAGTCGAGTCCAGTAGGTCAATGTCCAGTGAAGGTTCTTTCAGGTGGATTTGTTTGGCAGAATTCCTGGTCTTTGTCCTAGGAACTCGATTGAGGTGGTCGAAGGTGCAGCAAAATATTCTTGTATCCTGGGAATTAGCTCACTCTGTCGGTGAATTACGTGATTCTTTCTGGAGATCCAACTTTAAGAGAGACGGAGGTCAGAGGCAGGCTGCTAGCCTAGAGTCTGGTTTTCTCTTCTAAGGTTAAACTGCAACTGAAAACAGAGCCCAAAAGCTGCATAATTAATCCAAACAGTTCAAGTCTCGGTCATGCGAAATGGTGCTTTCGGGTCGAGCCATTAAGCTAATGATGTACTTTAAGGACCCTTGTTAAAACCCATTATATTTTGAGCAGGTAGCTGTGCAACCATTAGCACAACATTGGAGATGAGGAGTCACAAATAGCTTTGTCTTTGTCCAGAGCTGGCTGGGGCAGATGTCTTGTCTACTAGTCCTTTGTGTTCACTTGGCTGGAATGTTCATACAATGCAAAAGGGTGCTGCATTCCAGGAGGAAAGGGTTAGTCTTTGTCCATTGGAATGGCTTAGAATCTTTCAGGACTACCAGCACGTGACCAGTTTTATTAACCCAGCAATTGTCCATTTTAGAAAAACAGAATTTAAACAAGAGAATATGGAAGAGAAACAAATTATTAAGTTTTCTTTTCTTCACGCCCTCTTGGCATGATGCATCTATGCTATTCACCTTAACCCCCTGTGGTAGTGAGTTCCACATACTGCTCTCTGGGCAAAGAGGTTTCTCATGAATTCCCTCTTGGATTTATTGGTGACTATCATATATTTGTGATATCTAGTTGGGACATCCCACAAATGGCAACATTTTCTCTGTCTACCCTATCAAATCCTTTCATTACAAAGTCAAGGATATTTGACATTTCGGAAGGACAGGAAGAAAGAAAGAGGAGTTGGGGTAGCACTGTTAATAAAGGATTAGATCAGTACAATAGTGAGAAATGATCTTGGTTCCGAAGATAAAGATGTAGAATCATTTTGGATAGAGGTAAGAAATAGCAAAGGAAAGAAATCACTGGTGGGAGTAGTTTGAAGACCCCCTAGGAGTAGCTACACTGTAGGACTGAGTATAAATCAATAAATAATGGAGGCTTGCAGGAAATGTACTGCAATAATTGTGGGTGATTTTAATCTTCATATAGATTGGACCAATCAAAAAGAATAACCTGGAAGATAAATTCATAGAATTTATTAGGGACAGTTTCCTTGAACAATGCATTCTGGAACCAACCAGGGAGCAGGTTATATTAGACCTGCTAATGTGTAGTGGGACAGGATTAATTAATAACCTCATAGTAAAAGATCCGTGAGGCGAGAGCAATCAGAGTGATAGAATTTCTCATTCAGTATGAGGGTGAGAAATGTGGGCCTCAAACTGGTGCCTTGAACTTAAATAAAGGTGGTTACAAGGGTATGAAGACAAAGTTGGCTAAAGTGGAATGGGAAAATATTCTTTAAATTAAGACAACAGGAAGCAATGACAGACATTTAAGGTAATTCATAACTCTCAACAAAGATATATTCTACTGAGAAAGGAAGTGACAAACCCAATGAGAGGAGATGCAATTCTAGACCTAGTCTTGGGGAACGAAGAAGGGCAAGTGGGTGAAGTGACAGTTAGTGACCATATCGGGGACAGTGATCACAATTCAGTTAGATTTAGCATTACCATGGAAAAGGATAGAGATAAGGCAGGAGGAAAAGTCTTGAACTGGGGGAAGACAAATTTTGCAGAAATGAGAAGGGACTTGGCTGAGGTGGACTGGACAGCACTGCTGGAGGATAAAACAGTGGAAAACCAGTGGGAAGCACTAAAAAGCGAGATCCTAATTGTACAAAGTAGACATGTTCCCTACAAAAAGAAGAGTGGTATTGCCAAATCTAGACCTCCCTGGTTGTCTAGAGGAATACAGGGGAAGATCAAACAGAAAAAGAAAGCGTACGATAGGCACAAAGAACTAAGCATTGCAGATAACCTAGACGAACATAGGAAGTGCAGGGACGAATTAAAAAAGGAAATAAGGAAATCAAAGAGAGGGCATGAAAAAAGATTAGCAAGTAAAGTTAAAGATAACCCAGAGTTGTTTTACCAGTACATTAATGCTAAAACGTTAGTTAAGGAAAAAGTGGGACCTATCATAGATGAAGATGGAAACTTGTGTGTAGATGCAGAGGCTGTGGGAAGGGTTTTGAATGAATATTTTGTCTCCGTGTTTACAATGGAAAGGGAGGATGTAGATATAGTAGTCCAGGAGGAACACTGCGAGATATTGGACGGGATAGTCATAAAGAGAGAGGAAGTACTTGAAGGGTTGAAATCCTTGAAAGTTGATAAGTCACCAGGGCCAGATGGATTGTTTCCGAGGCTGCTGAAGGAAGGGAGGAGATAGCAGATGCTCTGAGGATGATTTTCCAATCTTCACTGGATAAAGGGGAGGTACCAGAGGACTGGAGAAATGCAAACGTAGTTCCATTGTTTAAAAAGGGATCAAAGGAAATGCCAAACAATTATAGGCCAGTTAGCCTTACATCGGTGGTGAACAAATTAGTAGAATCAATCCTGAGAGATAGGAATAACTGTCATGTGGAAAGGCATGGACTAGTCAGAGATGGTCAGCATGGATTTGTTAAAGGAAGGTCTTGCCTCACAAATTTGATTGAATTCTTTGAGGAAGTGACAAGGGTTGATGAAGGTAATGCAGTGGATGTTGTGTACATGGATTTTAACAAGGCATTTGTCAAGGTCCCACATGGCAGATTGGTCAGGAAAGTAAAAGCCCATGGGATTCAGGGTAATGTGGCAAACTGGATAAAAGGTTGGCTTTGTAACAGGAAACAAAGGGTAATGGTCGATGGATGCCCTTGTGAATGGAAAGTTGTCTCAAGTGGTGTTCCACAGGGCTCAGTGTTGGGGCCCTTGCTGTTTATGTTATATATTAATGATTTGGACATGAACGTGGGGGGCACGATTGGGAAATTTGCAGATGACACGAAGATTGGCCGAGTAGTGGATAGTGTAGAGGATAGCCATAATCTCCAAAACGATATAGATGGGTTGGTGGAGTGGGCGGTAAAGTGGCAGATGGATTTTAACATAGAGATGTGTGAGGTCGTACATTTAGGGAGGTCAAACAGTTACAGGGATTACAAAATAAATGGGAATATACTAAGATGGGTAGATGAAGTGAGAGATCTTGGCGTACAAGTACACAGGTCCCTGAAGGCAGCAGTTCAAGTAGAAAGGTTGTAAAGAAGGCATATGGAATGCTCTCCTTCATTGGCAGAGGTATAGAATATAAAAGTAAGGATATAATGTTGGAATTGTATAAAACACTGGTGAGGCCACAACTGGAGTATTGTGTGCAGTTCTGGTCACCACATTACAGGAAGGACGTAATAGCTCTGGAGAAAGTGCAGAGGAGGTTTACAAGAATGTTGGCAGGGTTAGAAAAGTGTAGCTGCGAGGAGAGATTGGATAGGTTGGGGTTATTTTCCTTAGAACAAAGAAGGCTGAGAGGTGACTTGATTGAGGTGTACAAAATTATGAGGAGAATAGATAGAGCGGACAGGATTAAATTGATCCCTTGATGGAGAATTCTAGAACCAGGGGACATAGATTCAAGATAAGTGGCAGAAGGTGTAGGGGGGACATGAGGAAGAACTTTTTTACGCAGAGGGCAGTCGGTGTCTGGAATTCGCTGCCCAAGTTGGTGGTAGAGGCAGAAACTTTAAACTCTTTTAAAAAGTACCTGGATCTGCACCTAAAGTGCTGTAAGCTGCAGGGCTATGGGCCGGGTGCAGGAAGGTGGGATTAGAAAGGGCACCTGGGTGTCCTCGGGCTGGCATGGACATGATGGGCCGAATGGCCTCCTTCTGTGCTGTAACTTTTCTATGGTTCTATGTTTCTAAAGAATCTATGAGAAGGATGCTCTAAGAAAGTTAAGGATGGTATCAAATTTGAAAAATGTTTACAATACTGTGAAGATTAGTGGTAGGCCAGAAGATTGGGAAATTTTTAGAAACCAGCAAAGGATGACTAAAAAAATGAGAAATTAGAGATAATGAGCAAGGAATATAAAAACAGACAGTAAAAACTTCTACTAGTATGTAAAAAGGAAAAGAGTAGCTAATGTGAGCATTGGTCCCTTAGGGGTTGAGACTGGGGAATTAATAATGGAAAACAAGGAAATGGCAGAGATTTGAACAAGTATTTTGTATCTGTTTTCACAGTAGATGACACAAAACGCATCCCAAGAATAATAGAAATGCAGGAGGCAAAAGGGAGAGAGGAACTTAAAACAATCATGTTCAGCAGTGAAAAAGTACTCTGAAAACTAACGGGACTAAAGGCTGACAAGTCCCCTGGACCTGATGGCCGGCATCCTAGGGTCTTAGAAGAAGTGGTGCCAGAGATAGTGGATGCATTGGTGGCAATCTTCCAGAATTGCCTAGGTTCTGGAAAGGTCCCAACGGATTGGAAAACCACAGATGCAACACCTCTATTCAAGAAAAGAAAGAGACAGAAAGCAAGAAACTATAGGCCTTGTTAGCCAAACACTTGTCATTAGGAAGATGCTAGAATCCATTCTTAAGGAGTTAGTAGCAGGACATTTGGAAAATCATAATGCAATCAGGCGGAGTCAACAGTGTTTTGTGAAAGGGAAATTGTGTTTGACAGATTTATTAGCGTTCTTGGCGGATGTAATAAGCAGGATGGATAAAGGGGAACCAGTAGATGCAGTGCACGTGGATTTCTAAAAGGCATTCGATAAGGTGCCCCATGAAAGGTTACTACACAAGATAAGAACTCATGGCGTTGGATGACATATCTATAATCTATATAATTATGATGAAACTGAAATGCTTACTTTAATCTGAAGTCAGAGGTCGGGAACTTCAGGTCCTGACGAGCCGAGCGCCTTTTGGCATGCGCCAGATGGGAAATGGCTGCACATGTGCAGTTTGGGGTTTTCGCGTCTTCAGGCTAGGGACCAGCCCTGTGCACCTGAGCAGAAACAAGGAAGAACAAATGGCGTGAAAAGCAGGTCAAGTGACCTGAATTAGAGTGCCATCACAGAGGAAGGTGTCCCAAGGAGCAGGACACAGGGAGGGGGACAGGGAGAGGCCCCAGAAAGCCCCAGGCAGGGACAAAGGCAGGGATCAGAAAGAGGTGCTAGAAGTCATGCTGAAAGAAAGGCACAGAGCATTGGCTCCAAGTTAAAGAGAGAGCTGTGAGGAGCAGACTTGAAGCAAAGTGGGCTCAAGAGAAACCCTGAAGGTCTGAGGAGACTGCCGAAGGTTGGTGACTCCTTACTGTGGGCTTTTTGGAGCAGTGGTGTTCTGCTTGGCACATCCAAAGATCTGAAATTGTGCTTGGAAGATGAAGTTTGAATGTACGTGAAGATCCAGAGGAAAGGAATCGTGGAAGGCGAGATTGAAATCCTGGACTGTCAGATTGGGAGCAACATTTGTAGAGAATTCCAAGGCGAGTTCTCGTGAGAAAGACAACGTTTCAGTGAAACTGGCTGCACTCAATGTGACAAATGACTGGGTGAGTTATTGAGAAAATAAAAATATAGAAGCGACAGATTAATTCAGCAGGTATTTTGCATCGGTCTTCACTATAGAGGATACAAGTAACACCTCAGAAATAGGTGAATATCAGGAATTGGAAGAGAGGGAGGAGCTCAGGAAAATTATAGCCACCAGAGAAATGGTCCTTAGAAAATTGTTGGAGCTGCGGGCTGACAAATCACAGGGCCCTGATCGACTTCACCTAAGGTTTTGAAAGAAGTGGTTAGTGAGATAGTTGATGCAACTGTTTTAATTTTCCAAAATTCCCTGGATTTGGGGAAGGTGCCATTAGATTGGAAAATAGCAAATGTAACACCTTTATTCAAAAAGGGAGGGAGACAGAAAGCAGGAAACTACAGGCCAGTTGGCCTGACACCTGTCGTAGGGAAAATGTTAGAAGCTATTATTAAAGGTGTTGTAGCAGTGAAAGATTCAAGGCAATTTGGCAGGAAGAATAAAAAAGAAGCTTGTTAGAGTTATAGAGTTATACAGCACAGAAACAGGCCCTTTGGCCCATCGTGTCCATGCCAGACAACAAGCATCTATCTATTCTGATCCCATTTTCCAGCACTTGGCCCGTAGCCCTGTATGCTATGGAGTTTCAAGTGCTCAGTAAATGTTGTGAGGGTTCCTGCCTCTACCACCCTCTCAGGCAGTATGTTCCAGATTCCAACCACCCTCTGGGTGAAAAATCTTTTCCTCAAGTCCCCTCTAAACTTCTTGCCCCTTACCTTAAATCTATGCCCCCTGGTTATTGACCCCTCCGCTAAAGGGAAAAGTTTCTTCCTATCTACCCCATCTATGCCCCTCATCATTTTTATATCTCCATCAGCTCCCCCCTCAGCTTTCTCTGCTCTAAGGAAAACAACCCTAGCCTACCCAGTCTCTCGTCATAGCTATTATCTAAATGGTGAGAGATTGCAGAGCTCTGAGGTTCAGGGGGATCTGGGTGTCCTGGTGCATGAATCACAAAAGGCTAGTATGTAGGTACAGCAGATAATTAGGAAAGCTAATAGAATGCTATTGTTTATTGCGAGTGGAATTGAATACAAAAGCAGGGAAATTATGCTTCAGTTGTACAGGACACTGGTGAGACCACATCTAGAATGCTATATACAATATCGGTCTCCTTATTTAAGGAAGGATTTCAATGCATTAGAAACAGTTCCGTGAAGGTTCACTGAACTAATATCAGGAATAGGCGGGTTGTCTTATATGGAAAGATTGGACAGGTTAGGCTTGTATCTGCTGGAGCTTAGAAGAGTAAGAGGTGACTTGATTGAAACATTTAAAATCCTGAGGGATCTTGATAGGGTGGATGTGGAGAGGATGTTTCCTCATGTGGGTGAATCGAGAACTAGGGATCACTGTATAAAAATAAGGGGTCTCGCATTTAAGGCACAGATGAGAAGAAATTTTTTCTCTCAGATGGTAGTGAGTCTTTGGAACTCTCTTCCTCAAAAGGATGTGAAAGCAGAGTCTTTGAATATTTTCAAAGCAGAGGTAGATATATTCTTGATAAACATGGGGGTGAAAGGGGGTAGGTGGGAGTTTACAGTCAGATCAGCCATGATCTTATTGAATGGTGGAGCAGGCTTGAAGGGTTGAGTAGCCAACCCTGCTCCTAACTCTCATATTCGTATGTTTGTAAATCCATTGAATCTACTTTGGTTGCATCTGTCATTTACTTTTGACTGTGGTGTGTCTGTCCACAGTTTGCCTGTTAATTCATACTTGTACCTCATACTTACCCTGAATATTAGAGTTTAAAATAGATATTGTAAATTGTTTTAACTTTCTGAATTTGTAATGTGTCTGCATAGATATTGCTGGGGTGAGGGATAGTGAATATTTGAATCATCTGGTGTTTTGAGATTTTTCCAACCTCTTTGTCTTGTGTAATATAGTTAATTTTTTCTTGTTTAATAAATGTTTTATTCTATTTGTTAAAAGTTTACCAGCAGACTCTTGTCAATTTGTTCAGTAACTTTCCACCACTTTTTAAAAAATAAAGTTAGGATCTATCAAACCAGGTTTCATCCTGGGATCTGATTGGTCCAGTGTTAACATTAGCTGGGATCGTGACACAATATCTATACAACCTTTATTCAGTGATTTGGATGAAGGGACCAAATGTATACAGCTCTAGTTTCCTTTATCCGAAACCCTCGGGGTCAGTTGCATTTTGGATTTCAAAATAATTGCCTGAGATTGCAGGATGTGGGAGCTTCTGGATATTGGTGTGATCCAGGGCAAACACATCTGCAGTAAGTGTTTGCAGCTGCAGGAACTTTGGCTCAGAGTCATTGAGCTGGAGGCTGAGCTGCAGACACTGCAGCATATCAAGGAGGGGGAAATTTATCTGGACACTTTATTCCAGGAGGCAGTCACACCCCTTAGGATAGAGTCTTCTGATTTGGTCAGTGGTCAAGAACAGAAAGGTGTGACTCAGGTAAGGCAAGTAAGGGGACCCAGGGGCAGGAGTGCGGCAGCCTCGGCCCTGCAATTGCCCAACAGGTTTGAGGTTTTTTTCAGCTCTTTTGGATGAGAGTGGGGGCTACATGATGGATGAGCTAACTGGCCATGGCACCGTGGTACAGGAAGCTATTCAAGCTGGGGGGAGTCACAAGGAGTGTAGTGGTAGTAGGGGACAGTATATTCAGAGGGATTAACACTGTTCTCTGCACAACAAGCATGAGTCCAGACGGCTGTGTTGTCTGCCTGGTGCCAGGGTTCGGGGCTTGGGGCTGGAGAGAAACTTACAGTGGGAGGGACAACCCAGTCGTCATGCACCATGTTGATACCATAGGCAGGACAAAGGAGGCTGTGCATAGTCAGTATGAGGACCTAGGCACCAAATTAAGAAGCAGAACCTCAAAGGTCATAATCTCTGGATTATTACCTGAGCCACATGCAAATTGGCATAGGACAAATCAGATTAGGGAGATGAATGTGTGACTTAAAGACTGGTATGGGAGAAGTGGATTCCGGTTCATGGGGCACTGGCACCAGTACTGGGGAAAGTGGGGCCTGTACCATTGGGACGGTCTACACCTGAACCGTGCTGGAACCGGTGTTCTTGTGAGCTGCATAACTAGGGAAGTAGAGAGGGTTTTAAACTAAATAGTGGGGGCAAGGGATCAAATTTGGGAAGATGTGATAAATCAACGAGGAGAGACAAGATAAAAGAAAAAGGTGTTATTACAGGAAATGAAAAGCAGACGGTGACAGGAAGGAATAGAGAGTACAAATCTAACAGTAAATCAACAGAACACACTAGAGGTCTGTCAGTTAATGATGGTATTAGCACAATAGAGAGAGGTAGCCTAAGTTCAGGAAACCAGGATGTGGAAACGGTTTGGGTAGAGATGAGAAATGGTAAAGACAAGAAGTCACTTGTGGGAGTTGTGTACAGGCCCCCTAACAGTAACCACATGGTAGGGAGGAGCATAAAGGAAGAAATAATTGGAGCTTGTCAGAAAAGCACAGTGATAATTATGGGAGATTTTAATCTACGTATAGATTGGAAAAGTCAGATGGACAAAGGTAGCCTAGATGAGAAGTTCATCGAATGTTTCTGGGATAGTTTCTTAGAATAGCATGTTCTGGAGCCAACCAGAGAGCAGGCTATACTAGACCTGGTATTGTGTAACGAGATGGGATTAATTAATGATCTCATAGTGCAGGCGCCTCTAGGTAGCAGTAACCATAACATGATTAAATTTTACATTCAGTTTGAGGGAGAGAGGAGTGGGTCTGAAACTATATTTTTAAACTTAAATAAGGGCAATTATGAGGGCATGAAAGCAGAGCTGGCTAAAGTGAACTGGGAAATTAGGTTAGGGGATAGGCCTAGAGATCAGTGGCAAACATTTAAGAGGATATTTCAGAATACACAGAATAGATACATTCCAATGAGTAAAAAAAAGTCCAAGGGATGGACATACCATCCGTGGTTAACTAGAAAGGTTAATGATAGTATCAAACTTAAAGAAAAAGTACATAATCGTGCAAAGATAGGTGGAAAACCAGAAGATTGGACAGAATGTAAGGAACAGCAAAGGATGACTAAAAGATTAATAAGATGGAGATGAGGATAGATTTTTTCTGAGAGTCGTGAGTGTGTAGATCTCTCTTCCCCAGAGTGTGGTGGAGGCAGGGTCATTGAATATTTTTGAGGCTGAATTAGACAGATTCTTGACTAACAAGAGAATTGAAGGTTATCGGGGGTGGTCAGGATAGTGGAGTGGACAGCACAGTCAGATCAGCCATGATCTTATTGAATGGTGGAGCAGGCTTGAGGGGCTGAATGACCTACTCCTGCTCCTAATTCGTATGTTCATATATTAGCGAGGCTAGAGGATTGGATAACGAACAGGAAACAGACAGTTGGTATAAATAGGTAACTTTCAACTTGGCAAATTGTAACTAGTGGAGTGCCACAGGGATCAGTGCTGAGGCCTCAAGTATTTATGATCTATATTAATGACTTGGGTAAAGAACAGACTGTATTTAAACCACATTTGCTGACAATAAAAAATAGGTAGGAAAGCAAGTTGTGAGGAGAATACAAGAGTTTGCAAAGGAATAAAGATAAGCTAAGTGAGTGGGCTAAAATATGGCAGATGGAGTCTAATGTGGGAAAATGTGAGGTTGTGTGCTTTGGCGGGAAGAATAGAAAAACAACATACTACTTAAATAGAGAGAGACTGCAGATTGCTGCCATAGAGAGGGGTCTGGGTATCCTTGTAAATGAATCCCAGAAAGTTAGCATGCAGTTACAGCAAGTGATTAGGAAGGCAAATGGAATGTTGGCCTTCTTGTAAGGGGAATTGGTATTGGAATTGGGAATTGTGGCCTGGAGCACTGCGTACAGTTTTGGCCTCCTCACTTAGGAGGGATATAGTGACATTGGAAGCAGTTCAGAGCAAGTTCATTAGATTGATTCCTGGGATGAAGATGTTATCTTATGAGGAAAGGTTGAGCAGGTTGGGCTGATAGTTGTTGGCGTTTAGAAGAATGATGATTGATCTTATTTTTCATCGGCCTTCACAATAGAGGATACAAGTAACATCCCAGAAATAGCTGTAAATCAGGATATTGAAGGGAGGGAGGAACTCAAGAACATTACAATCACCAGGGCAGTGGTACTGAGAAAATTGTTGGAGCCGCGGGCTGACAAATCCCTGGGTCCTGATGGACTTCAGCCAATGGCTTTAAAGAAGTGGCTAGTGAAATAGTTGATACATTGGTTTTAATTTTCCAAATTTCCCTAGATTTGGAAAGTTCCATCCGATTGGAAAATAGCAAATGTAACTCCTTTATTCAAAAAGGAAAGGCAGGCAGAAAGCAGGAAACTATAGGCCAGTTAGCTTAACATCTGTTATGGGAAATGTTAGAAGCTATTATTAAAGATGTTATAACAGGACATTTAGAAAAATTCAAGGCAATCAAGCAGAGTCAACATGGTTTTGTGAAAGGAAAATCATGTTTAACCCATTTATTGGAGTTCTTTGAAGAGGTCACATGATGTGGATAAAAAGGAATGTGTGAATGTACTGTACTTAGATTTGCAGAAAACATTTGACAAGGTGGTACATCAAAGGTTATTGCAGAAGATAAAAGCTCATGGTGTAGGGGGTAACGTATTGGCATGGATAGAATATTGGCTAGCCAACAGGAAACAGCATAAATGGGTCTTTTTCTGGTTGACAAGATGTAACGAGTGGTGTGCCACAGGGATCAGTGCTGGGCCCTCAACTTTTTACAATTTATATAAATGACCTGGATGAAGGGACAGATGGTATGATAGCTACATTTGCTGAATGCACAAAGATATGTAGGAAAGTAAGTTGTGAATAGGACATAAGGAGGCTACAAGAAGATATTGATAGGTTAAGTGAGTGGGCAAAGATCTGGCAAATGGAGTATAATGTGGGAAAATGTGAAATTGCCCATTTTGGCAGCAAGAATAAAAAAGAATCTAAATGGTGAGAGATTGCAGAGCTCTGAGGTTCAGAGGGATCTGGGTGTCCTAGCGCATGAAACACAAAAGGTTAGTATGCAGGTACAGCAAGTAATTAGGAAATCTATTAGAATGTTATCATTTATTGTGAGGGGAATTGATTACAAAAGTAGGGAGGTTATGCTTCAGTTATACAGGGCCTTGGTGAGACCACATCTGGAGTATTGTGTACAGTATTGGTCTCCTTATTTAAGAATGTAAATGCGTTGGAAGCAGTTCAGAGAAGGTTCTAGACTAATACCTGGCATGGGTGGGTTGTCTTATGAGGAAAGGTTGGACAGGCTAGACTTGTATTCACTAGAGTTTAGAAGTGTAAGAGGTGACTTTATTGAAACCTTTAAGATCCAGAGGGGTCTTGACAGGGTGGATGTGGAGAGGATGTTTTCTCATGTGGGAGAATCTAGAACTAGGGGTCACTGTTTAAAAATAAAGGGTTGCTCATTTAAGACAGATGAGGAGAAATTTTTTCACTGAGGCTTGTGAGTCTTTGGAACTCTTCCTCAAAAGGTGGTGGAAGCAGAGCCTGTGAATGTTTTTAAGGCCGAGGTAGAAAGATTTTTGATAAATAAGGAGTTGAAAGGTGATCGGGTGTAGGCTGGAATGTGAAGTTGAGGTTGTTATTGAGTGGTGGAGCAGGCTTGGTGAGGTAGATGTTAAAAGGATGTTTTTCCTCATGAGGGAACCTATAATTAGGGGGACACAGTTTACAAATAAGAAGTCTGCCATTTAAGACCAAGATGAGGAGAAATTTCTTCTCTCAGAGGGCTGTTAGTCTTTTGAATTCCCTTCCATGCAGAGCAGTGGAGGCTGGGTCAGGCTGAGTTAGACAGATTTTTGATCAACAAAGGAGTGAAGACATATGTGGGCAGGCAGGAAACTGGAGTTACAGTTACAACAGATATGATATTGAATGGCGGAGCAGACTGGAGAGGCTGAATTCTTTATTCTTCATCCTTTCATGGGATGTGGGCATTGCTGGCAGGGCCAACATTTGTTGCCCATCCCTAATTGCCCTTGAACTGAGTGGCTTGCTAGGCTAGTCAGAGGGCAGTTAAGAGTCAAGCACATTGCTGTGGATCTGGAGTCACATATAGGCCAGACCAGGCAAGGACAGCAGATTTCCTTCCCTAGAGGCTATTAATGAACCAGATGGGTTTTTACAACAATTGATGATAGTTTCATGGTCATCATTACTGAGACTGACTTCATAATTCTAGCTGCTATGGTGGGATTTGAACCCGCATCCCCAGAGCATTAGTCTGGGCCTCTGGATTACTAGACCAGTGACATTACCACTACACCATCATCTCCACATAAGATGATGGTCTACTCCTGTCCCTATTTCTTATGTTCTCATGTCATTTTCTTAAAGGCCTCTATCAGGACATGTCTCAGACTTCCCTTTTCATAGGAAAAGAACCCCAGCCTGTTGAATCTTTCCTAATAGGTGAATCAGCTCAGCTCCAGTATTATACTTGTCAGTCTATTTTGCACTTTTTCCACTGCCCCTCTATCCTTTATATAATATAGAGACTAGACTGTGCACAGTACTGCAAAATATTGTCGATCCAACGCTCTGTATGTGATTAACGTAACCTCTGTGCTTTTCAACTCCAACCCTCTAGGAATGACTGTGAATTCTGCGGTGAGTAACTTGCCCCCTGTCTCCACAAAGCCTGTCCACTATCTACAAGGCACAAGTCAAGAGTGTGATGGAAAACTCTCCACTTGCCTTGGTGAGTGCCGCTCTAACACTCAAGAAGCTCAACACCACCCTGGACAAATTCACCTGCTAGATTGGTGCCCCATCGACCACCTCAAACATTCACTCCCTCCACCACCAATATATAGTATACACTGCTACCAATATCTACAAGATGCACTGCAGCAACTCACCAAGGCTCCTTCGACAGTACTTTCCAAACTTGCGACCTCTACCACCAAGAAGGACTAGGGCAGCAGATAAATGGGAACACCGCCACCTGAAAGTTCCCCTCCAAGCCACTCATCATCCTGACTTGGAAATATATCACCGTTCCTTCACTGTCGCTGGGTCAAAATCCTGGAACTCCCTCCCTAACAGCACTGTGGGTGTATCTACACCACATGGGCTGCAGCGGTTCAAGAAGGCAGCTCACCACCACCTTCTCAAGGGCAATTAGGGATGGGCAATAAATGCTGGCCCAGCCAGCGAAGCCCACATCCTGTGAAAGAATGACAAAAAATGAACCCCACGCTTGTTTTTTTAATGGTCTTCTTAACCCCTGGTGCTATTTTTAGATATTTGTGTATCTGAGTCACTACCTCTATTGCTCCTCGAACTCATTTAGACTCTTTTTATCCAAACAGTATGTGCCGTACTTATTCTTCCTACCAAAATACACAATCTCATATTTATCTATATTCAAATAATTTGCCAATTACTCACCCAGTATGCAAATTTACTAATATCTTACTGTATTTGGTCACCTGCTTCCTCAGTATAAACTTCAAACACCCTGCCCCAACCCCCAATCAATTTTGGTGTCATCTGCAATTTTAGGAATTTTACTTCTGATTCACAAGCCCAAATTATTTATGTAAATGGTGAGCAATGGTGGTCTTTATTTTAATTCTTTCATTGGATGCGAGCGACGCTGGCAAGGAGCTGCCTCCTTGAACCGCTGCAGTCCATGTGGTGTAGGTACACCCACAGTGCTGTTAGGGAGGGAGTTCCAGGACTTTGACCCAGCGACAGTGAAGGAACGGCGATATATTTCCAAGTCAGGATGGTGTGTAGCTTGGAGGGGTACTCCCTTGTGTCTACTGTTCTTGTCCTTTTAGTTGGTACAAGTCATGGGTCTGGTAGGTGATGTTTGATGGAGCCTTGGTGAGTTGCTGCAGTGCATCTTGTAGATGTTACACACTGCTGCTACTGTGCGTCGGTGGTGGAGGGAGTGAATGTTTGTGGACGGGGTGCCATTCAAGTGGGCTGCTTTGTCCTGGATGGTTGTTGGAGCTGCACTCATCCAGGCAAGTGGGGAGTATTCCATCACACTCCTGAATTGTGCCTTGTAGATGGTGGACAGGCTTTGTGGAGTCAGGAGGTGAGTTACTCATCGCAAAATTCTCAGCCTCTGACCTGCTCTCTGTTTATTTATACGGCTGGGTTCACTTAGTTTTCTGGCCAGTGGTAACCCCCAGGATGTTGATCAGCGATGGTAATGCCATTAAATGTCATGGGGAGATGGTTAGATTCTCAGTTTTGCTGAAAGGTCATTGACTTGAAAAAATCGCTCTGTTTCTCTCCAGCTTTGCCTGACCTGCTGAGTATTTCCAGCTTCTTTTTTGTTCTAATTTTTTTAATTCATTAATGCGATGTGGGTGTGCTGGCTGGGCCAGCATTTATTGCCCATTCCTAATTGCTCTTGAGATGGTGGTGAGCTGCCTTCTTGAACTGCTGCAGTCCATGTGGTGTAAGTACACCCACAGTGCTGTTAGGGAGGGAGTTCCAGGATTTTGACCCAGCGACAGTGAAAGAATGGTGATATATTTCCAAGACAGGGTGATGAATGACAAGGAGGGGAACTTCCAGGAGGTGGTGTTCCCATATACCTGCTGCCCTTGTCCTTTTGTTTTTATTTCAGATTTCCAGCATCCACAGTGTTTTGCTTTTGCATGTTCAGATTCTCTCTTATTAGAGATGCACTGTTGGTCAAGGATTGCATTGATGCAATAGTTAGAGATGACCTTGCTTCAGGAGATCAGGATGTAGAATCGGTTTGGGTGGAGATGAGGAATAGTAGGGGATAGAAGTCACTCATGGGAATGGTCTACAGGCCCCCTAACAGTAACCACGATATAGGTCAAAGTACACAAGAAGAAATATTCGGTGCTTGAGACAAATGGACGGCAATATTCATGGGCGATTTTAATCTACAGATAACTGGAAAAATCAGATTGGCAGTAGTACTCCTGGATGAGGAGTTCATAGAATGCTTTCAAGATAGTTTCTTAGAGCAGCACATTCTGGAACCAAGCAGAGAGCAGGTTATATTAGACTTGGTATTGTGTAATGTGACAGGATTAATTAATAACCTCAGAGTGAAGGCACCCCGAGGTAACAGTGACCACAATATGATTGAATTTTACATCCAGTTTGAAATGGAGAAGAGTGGATCTTAGACTAGTATTTTAAACTTAAATAAGGGAAAAAACTATGTGGACATGAAAGCTGAGCTAGCTGAAGAACTGGGATACTAGGTTAGAGGATAGGTTAATAGAGAAACAGTGGCAGACATTTAAGAGGATATTTCAGAATACTCAGAATAAGTATATTCTGACTATAAAGAAGAATTCTAAGGGGGAGGACCCACCATCCGTGATTAACTAAAGAATTTAAGGAAAACGTCAAACTTAAGGAAAAAGTATATAACTATGCAAAGATGAGTGGCAGGACCGATGATTGGTCAGAATATAAAGAGTGGCAGAGAATGACTAAAAGGTTAATTAGGAGAAAGAAGTTACAGTCTGAGAGGAAGCTAGCTAGAAATGTAAAAATGGATAGCAAAAGTTTCTACAGGTATTTAAAAAGGAAAGGGGTAAGTAAAGTGAGTGGAGAGTGAGAATGGGGAGCTAATAGTAGATAATAAGGAAATGGCAGATCAAATTAATAAATATTTTGCTTCTGTCTTCACTATAGAGGATACAAAAATCATTCCAGTAATGGTTGTAAATCAGGAGGTGGAGGGGAGAGAGGAACTTGGTGAAATTACAATCACTAGGGAAGTGGTACAGAGCAAACTGATGAAGCTGCGGGCTGACAAGTCTCCGGGCCCCGATGGACTTCATCCTAGGGTCTAAAAGAGGTGGATAGAGAGGTAGTAGATGAGTTGGTGTTAATTTCCAAAATTCACTAGATTTTGCGGCAGCTGGTGAGGGAACCAACAATAGGGGAAAACACACGTGACTTCATCCTCACCAACCTGCCTGCCGCAGATACATCTGTCCATGACAGTATCGTAGGAGTGACCACCGCATAGTCATTGTTGAGACAAAGTCTTGTCTTCACATTGAGGATACCCTCCATCGTGTTGTGTGGCATTACCACCGTGCTAAATGGGATAGATTTTAAACAGATCTAGCAACTCAAGACTGGGCAACCATGAGGTGCTGTGGGCCATCAGTAGCACAATTTTTTTATTCATTCAAGGCATGTGGGCCTAGCCCAGGGCAACTCCCGCCCAACTGTTTACCACTGTGCCCACCCCTGCTGGGTCTGTCCTGCCGGTGGGACAGGACATACCCAGTGATGGTGATGGTGGGACATGATCTGTAAGGTATGATTCCGTGAGGATGACTATGTCAGGCTGTTGTTTGACTAGCTTGTGAAAGACTAGTCATTAAAAGACAGCTCTCCCAATTTTTGGCACAAGCCCCCAGATGTTAGTAAGGAGGACTTTGCAAGGTCGACAGGGCTGGGTTTGTCAGTGTTGTTCCTGGTACCTAGGTCGATGCCAGGTGGTCCATCCGGTTTCATTCCTTTGAGACTTTTTAGTGGCTTGATGCCACTGAGTGGCTTACTAGGCCATTTCAGAGGGCATTTAAGAGTCAACTACATTGCTGTTGGTCTGGACTGACATGTAGGCCAGACCAGGTAAGGACAGCAGATTTCCTTCCCTGAAGGGTATTAGTGAACCAGGTGACCAGGTGGGTTTTTATGATAATCGTGATCACCATTAGACTTTTAGTTCCAGATTTTTATCGAATTCGAATTTCACCATCTGCCATGTGGGATTTGAACTCTGGTCCCGAGAGCATTCCCCTCGTTCTCTGGATTACTAGCACAGTGACAGGACCACTATGCCACCGCCACTGCCCCCCCCCCCCCCGCAATCTGTAACCTCATATCCAGGCATATCCCCCACTCTACCATTGCCACCAAGTCAGAGGATCAATCCTGGTTCAATGAAGAGTGCAGGAGGGCATGCCAGGAGCAGCACCAGGCATACCTGGTGAGGCTACAGCATAGGACTACTTGCGTGCCAAGCAGCATAAGCAGCAAGTGATAGACAGAGGTAAATGATCCCACAATCAATGGATCAGATCTAAGCTCTGCAGTCCTGCCACACCCAGTTGTGACTTGTGGTGGACAATTAAACAATTCAAGAAGAATAGCCATGATCTTAATGAATGGCGGAGCAGGCTCAACGGTCTGAATGGTCTACTTCTGTTCCTATTTCTTATGTTCTATCTCACTGGGGGAGGAGGCTCCACAAATATCCCCATCCTCAATGATGGGGGAGCCCAGCACATCAGTGCAAAAGATAAGGCTGAAGTATTTGCTACAATCTTCAGCCAGAAGTGCCAAGTGGATGATCCATCTCGGCCTCTTCCAGAGGTCCCCAGCATCACAGATGCCAGCCTTCAGCCAATTCGATTCACTCCACGTGATATCAAGAAACGGCTGAAGGCACTGGATGCTGCAAAGGCTATGGGCCCTGACAATATTCTGGCAATAGTACTGAAGACTTGCGCTCCAGAGTTTGCCGCGCCCCTAGCCAAGCTGTTCCAGTACAGCTACTACACTGACATCTACCCATCAATGTGGAAAATTGCCCAGGTATGTCCTGTACACAAAAAGCAGGAGAAATCCAACCCGGCCAATTACTGGCCCATCAGTCTACTCTCCATCAGTAAAGCGATGGAAAGTGTCAACAATAGTGCTATCAAGTGGCACTTACTGAGCAATAACCTGCTCACTGACGCTCTGTTTGTGTTCCACCAGGGTCACTCAGCTTCTGACCTCATTACAGCCTTGGTTCAAACATAGGCAAAAGAGCTGAACTCCCGAGGTGAGGTGAGAGTGACTGCCCTTGACATCAAGGCAGCATTTGACCGAGTGTGGCATCAAGGAGCCCTAGCAAAACTGGAGTCAATGGGAATCAGGGGGAAAACTCTCCGCTGGTTGGAGTCATACCTAGCACAAAGGAAGATGGTTGTGGTTGTTGGTTGTTAGATGGCTGTCGCTGTTCATGAACGAGAGGGCACAGATTTAAAGTGATTTGGGAAGAAGAAGCAAATGTGATGTGAGAAGAAGCCTTTTCACACAACGAGTCGTTCGGGTCTGGAATGCACTGCCTGGAAGTGTGGTGGCGGCAGGTTCAGCTGAGGCGTTCAAGGGGGCATTAGATGATTATTTGAATGAAACAATGTGCAGGGGAACAGGGAAAAAGCAGGGCAATGGCACTAGGTCATAATGCTTCTTTGGTGAGCCGGTGCAGACACGATGGGCTGAATGGCCTCCTGCTGTGCCATTACAATTCTTTGATCCTGTGGAGGTCAATCATTTCAGTTCCAGGACATCACTGCAGGAGTTCCTCAGGGTAGTGTCCTTGGCCCAACCATCTTCAGCTGCTTCATCAATGACTTTCCTTCCATCGCTAGGTCAGAAGTGGGGATGTTCGCTGAAGATTGCATTATGTTCACCATTCGCGAAGACTCAGACACTGAAGCAGTCCATGTCCAAGTCCAAGTGACCTGGACAACAATCCAGGCTTGGGCTGACAAGTGGCACTAACATTCATGTCACACAAGCGCCAGGTAATGACCATCTCCAACAAGAGAAAATCCAACCATCGCTTCTTGAGGTTCAATGGCATTACCATCGCTGAATCCCCCACTATCAACATCCTAAGGATTACAATTGACCAGAAACTGAACTGGACTAACCATATAAATACTGTGGCTACAAGAACAGGTCAGAGGCTGGGAATCCTGCGGCAAGTAACTCACCTCCTGACTCCCCAAAGCCTGTCCACTATCCACAAGGCACAAGTCAGGTGTGTGATGGAATATTCCCCACTTGCCTGGATGAGTGCAGCTCCCACAACACTCAAGGACACCATCTAGGAAAAAGCAGCCCACTTGATTGGCACCACATCTACAAATATTCACTCCCTCCATCATCGACGCACAGTAGCAGCAGTGTGTACCATCTACAAGGTGCACTGCAGGAATTCAGCAAGGCTCCTTCGACAGCACCTTCCAACCCACGACCACTACCATCTAGAAGGACAAGGGCAGCAGATAGATGGGAACACCATTACCTGGAAGTTTCCCTCCAAGTCGTTCATCATCCTGATTTGGAAATGTATCGCCGTTCCTTCACTGTCGCTGGGTCAAAATCCTGGAACTCCCTCCCTAACAGCACTGTGGGTTTACCTACACCACATGGACTGCAGGGGTTCAAGAAGACAGCTCACTGCCACCTTCTCAAGGGCAACTAGGGATGGGCAATAAATGCTGGCCCAGTCAACGAAGCCCATCCCGTGAATGAATAGAAGAGAAAACCCCTTTCCCTGGTGATGGTGATTGTATTAAACTCCTTCCTGCCTTTCACCTTTTGAATTTCAAGAATTTTGGGAAGTTTACTAAGCTCTCTAACCTCAAGATAGGCACAAGATACCTGTTCAATGCCTCTGCCATTTCTTTGTTTTCCAATATCAATTACACAGACTCACTCTTTAGAGTTCCAAAACTAGCTTTAGTTACTCTTTTCCTTTTCAAATACTTGTAGAAACTTTTACTATCTTTTTATACTACTAGCTTACTTTCTGTCATACTCTGCTTCCTGTCTCTTTATTATCTTTTTCGTCATTCTTTGCTGGTTCTTAAAATCTGTGGGACAAGGCCATGGAAGGATTTGAAAACAAGGATGAGAATTTTAAAATCAAGATGTTGCTTGACCAAGAGTCAAAATAGGTCAGTGTGAACAGGGGTGATAGGGGGGAATGGGTACTTGCATCAGTTAAGACATGAGCAGCAGAGTTTTGGATGACCTCAAGTTTGAAGGGTAGATGAAGGCATGTATGAGGGTTTCAGCAGCATATGAGCTGAAACTGGGGTGAAATTACAGAGGTTGAAATGGGCGGCCTTAGTAATGGCCTGAAAATTTAGTCAAAAACTCACCTTGGGGTCAAGTATTAATTATTATGTAATATGGGTTGTGCAAATAAACTCAGCGTTAGAATGTTTTTACACTGGAGCTGAAGACATTATGAAGAATTATGATAAATATTAATTGATTGTTTGCAGTGATTGCAGAGATAGTAATTAGGGACATAGATTTAAAGAAGACCTGAGAGTCTAGTTGGAGAATGGAGTTCTGTGTCACCAGTCATTGTTGAAGCAGATTTTTAAAAAAATCTTTCTTAAAAAGGAGCAAGAGAGACCAAAGAAAAGTGTTAAAAGGAGTGGGAAGTGAGTAGGAGATTGGAATTGGTGCACACTATGGTTTCAGTATGGGGCAGCCTGGTTAACCGATATGTTGATGAATTACCAGTCCCAGCATGCTTCTATTGAAAGGGTAAAGGGCAGGAACCTCTTTACACTTTATTCACTAGACCACTGTCATGTGCCTCAGTGCTGGAGCAGGGTGGCATTGTGCTAGGCATTGGAGCAGGTCACCCCTCTTAAGCACAGGTGGTACCTAGCCCAAGACAGTTGTTGAGAGAATAAGATATTTATATACATCCTTCTGAAAATGGGCTCAGCTGATGAAACTAGGAATGTGATGTTTCTACTCCCTGCTTGCAGGCGGAGGATTGCTACAGTTTTTTTTATTCATTCACGGGATGTGGGCTTCACTGGCTGGGCCAGCATTTATTGCCCATCCCTAGTTGCTCTTGAGAAGGTGGTGGTGAGCTGCCCTCTTGAATCGCTGCAGCCCCTGTGGTCTAGGTACACCCATAGTGCTGTTAGGAAGAGAGTTCCAGGATTTTGACCCAGCGACAGTGAAGGAACGGCGATATATTTCCAGGTCAGGATGGTGGGTGACTTGGAGGGAAACTTGCAGGTGGTGGTGTTCCCATCTATCTGCTGCCCTTGTGTTTCTAGATGGTAGTGGTCATGGGTTTGGAAGGTGCTGTCTAAGGAGCCTTGGTGAATTCCTGCTTTAGTTTGCTTAAGGTTAATTGGGCTGTGGAAGCAAGGTTAAAATTAGCCAGGGTGCTTGGCCTTGATCACACTCTGGTGAGCATTACTAGAAAGTGAATATGAATAAACACTGGTGCGGATGGAATTGAATTGAATTTGAAAGTCTCTGTGGTTAAAATAAGCTGCTGAAATTCATTATCTAGTCTCACATGAAGAATAAGCAGTTGAGTAAAGTACAACTGGGTCTGTGTGCCCCAGTTTGTACTCTAGTAAGGGTTAGCACTCCCACTGAATTAGCAGGAACAATCAGAAAGAAGTAATAACTTTAAACTATGTTTAAAGCCTGGCACTTGTCAGGCATTTGGCCTTCAGATATTTTGTGCTTGGCAAAGGAGTATTCCTTGAAGGTTTGGTGGCAGTAGGACCAGGAAAAGGCCATTGAGCATCCTTGAGCTGTTTCTGCCATTCAGTGAGATCATGGTTGATCTATATCTTAACTTTGTTTATCCACCTTAGCTCCTTGATCCTTGATGTTATATACTCAAGGGAATACAAGCCTTGTTTATGCAATTTGACATCCTTTTTTAAATTAACCCTTTTGGTTCTGGGATAAAACTTAACCTGTATTCTGGTTCTTATCATCTGAGACTGTAGACTTGGCAGTACTGGGTTTGGGAAACCTGAAACAGGCATTGGTGTAGGAAAACCGATAGCTGGGTCAGGAGACTGAAGTTACTGGTCTGAAAAACTAAACTGACTTGCAAGTTCAGCAGCTGATGATGGTGTAAGGTTGTCCCTTACTGGGATTTGTCATTTAGTTTGAGAAGTGTTGAATGTGTTCGCTGAGTTGATGTGTTTGATCTCTGTGTTTCCAGATGCCAGTCATACCCCAGATGTCCAGCAACACTGAAGCAGGTCCGAGTTGCACCAAGTCTGACCCCGATGCCTCGAGCCCTGTCCCTGCTGAATCTCAGACATCTATGGAAGCTGACAAAGGAGCCATTTACAGGTAGAGCTGCATCAAATCTTCCTGCAGTTTGGCAACAGTTGCATAGCCTAGAGTTCAAATATAAAAATAACTGCAAGTGCTAGAAACATACAACTAATACAGAGATAGAAAAGTGGATTAACAGTGGTGAGTAAAATCTTCATCAACTGAAGAGTTGCCAGCTATGCCAGTTTGTGTAGAGACTGAAGCGTTAGCCCACTTCTCTTTCACAGGTGGATCAGCTATATATTTCCTGTATTTCTGTATTTATTTATACCATGGTTTTAAAAGCATATCATTTTAAATGTGGTTACAATTGACTTAAGACTTGGCAATCTGCAGGGGGTAGGCACAAATGGGTCATTTTCTACTTGGCAGGATGTGATGAGTTGGTGTGCCACATGGATCTGTGCTGGGGCCTCAACTTTTTACAATTGATATAAATGACTTGGATGAAGGGACCAAAGAAATGGTTGCTAAATTTGCTGATGATACAAAGATATGTAGGAAAGTAAGTTGTGAAGAGGACATAAAGAGGCTACAAGAAGATACAGATAGGTTAAGTGAACAGGTAAAGATCTGGCAAATGGAGTATAATGTGGGGAAATGTGAGATTGTCAATTTTGACAGGAAGAATAAAAAAGAAGCTTATTATCTAAATGGTAAGAGATTGTAGAGCTCTGAGATTCAGAAGGATCTGGGTGTTGTAGTGCATAAATCGCAAAAGGTTAGTATGCAGGTACAGCAGGTAATTAGGAAAGCTAATAGAATGTTATCACTTATTGTGAGGGGAATTGAATACAAAAGTAGGGAGGTTATGCTTCAGTTCTACAGAACATTGGTGAGACCGTGTCTGGAGTATTGTGTACAGCATTGGTCGCCTTATTTAAGGAAGGATGTAAATTAATCGGAAACCGTTCAAAGAAGGTTTATTAGACTAATACCTGGAATGGACGGGTTCTCTTATGAGACCACAAGACCATAAGACATAGGAACAGAAGTAGGCCATTCGGTCCATCGAGTCTGCTCCACCATTCAATGAGATCATGGCTGACCTGATAACCCTCAACTCCACTTTCCTCATAACCCTTGATTCCCTTACTGATTAAAAATCTGTTTTAAATGGCGACCCCTTACTCTGAGATTGTGCCCTCTGGCCCTCGACTCTCCCACAAGGGGAAACAACCTCTCAGCATCTACCCTGTAAAGTCCCCTTTTCAATAAGGCCGCCTCTCATTCTTCTAAACTCCAGTGAGTACAGGCCCAACCTACTCAACCTCTCCTCATAAGAAAATCCCACAATACCCGGAATCAGCCGAGTAAACCAACTCTGGACTGCCTCCAATGCCAGTATATCTTTCCTTAAGATGAGGGGACCAAAACTGTTCACAGTATTCTAGGTGTGGTCTAACTAGTGCCTTGTATAGTTTTAGCAAGACTCCCTATTTTTATACCTCATTCCCTTTGAGGCCAACATTCCATTTGCCTTCCCTATTACCTGTTGATCTTGTATGTTAGCTTTTTGGAATTTATGCACAAGGACCCCCAAATCCCTCTGTGTTGCAGCTTTCTGCAGGCTTTCTCCATTTAAAAAATATTCAGCTCTTCTATTCTTCCTGCCAAAGTGCATAACCTCACATTTTCCCACATTATATTCCATCTGCTACTTTTTTGCCCACTCACTTAACCGTCTATATCCCTCTGTAGACTCTTTGTGTCATCGTCACCACATGCCTTCCCACCTATTTTTGTATTATCCGCAAATTTGACGAGGGTACATTCACTTCCCTCATCCAAGTCGTTAATCTTTATTATAAATAACTGAGCCGCCAGCACTGATCCCTGTGACACTTCACTAGTTACAGGTTGCCATCTTGAAAATACCCCCTTATCCCAACTCTCCGCCTTCTATTAGTTAGCCAATCCTCTATCCATGATAAAATACTAAGCCTAACGCCATGGGCTCTTATCTTATTAAGTAGCCTTATGTGTGATACCTTACTGAATGCCTTTTGGAAACCCAAATATATTACATCTATTGGTTCCCCTTTATTTATCCTGCTAATTACCTCCTCAAAGAATTCTAATAAATTTGTCAGGCATGATTTCCCCTTCATGAAGCCATGCTAACTCCGCTTAATTAGATTATGTAATTCTAAATGCTCTGCTATTACATCCTTTATAATAGACTCCAACATTTTCCCACTGACAGATGTCAAGCTAACTGGCCTGTAGTTACCTGTTTTTTATTTCCCTCCCTTTTTGAATAAGGGTGTTACATTAGCAGTTTTCCGATCCTCTGAGACTTTTCCAGAATCTAAGGATTCTTGGAAGATTACTACCAGTGTATCCACTAACTCTGCAGCTACTTCCTTTAATATCCTAGGATGCAAACCATCAGGTCCAGGAGACTTATTGGCCTTTAGCCCCATTGGATTCCCTAGTACCTTTTCTCTAGTGATAGTTATTGTATTTATTGTCTCCCCCTCTTTTGCCCCTTGATTATTTAGTTTTGGAATGCTGTTAGTGTCTTCGACCGTGAAGACTGAAGCAAAGTATTTATTCAACTCCTCTGCCATTTCTTGGTTCCCCATTATTATTTCCCCAGCCTCATTCTCTAAGGGGCCTATGTTCACATTGGTCTCTCTCTTCCTTTTTATATATTTAAAGAAGCTCTTATTGTTCATTTTTATATTGCTTGCTAGTTTACCCTCAAAGTTTATTTTCTCCCTCTTTATTATTTTTTGGTCATCTTTTGTTGGTTTTTAAACTTTCCCAATCCTCTGGCTTACCATTAATCTTTGCCACATTGTACGTCTTTTCTTTTAATTTGATATTATCCTAAGCTTCCTTGGAAACCATGGTTGGTTTATCCCATTCCTTGAATCCTTCTTCCTCACTGGGATATATCTTTGTTGTGAATCATGAACTATTTTCTTAAGCATCTGCCATTGACCGTTTTTTCCTGCTAAAAACCTATCCCAGTGCACTCCAGTGAATGCATTCCTTTGTAATTACCCTTATTTAAGTTTAGCACAGTTGTTTCCGACCCAAGTTTCTCATTCTCAAACTGAATGCTAATTTCTACCATATTATGATCACTGTTTCCTAGGAAAGGTTGAATAGGTTGGGCTTGTATCCACTGGAGTTTAGAAGAGTAAGAGGCGGCTTGATTGAAACTTAAGATCCTGAGGGGTCTTGACAGGGCGGATGTGGAGAGGATGTTTCCTCTTGTGGGAGAATCTAGAACTAGAGGTCACTGTTTAAAAATAAGGGGTTGCCCATTTAAGACAGTGATGAGGAGAATTTTTTTTCTGAGGGTCATGAGCCTTTGGACCTCTCTTCCTCCTAAAGCAGAGTCTTTGAATATTTTTAAGGCAGAGCTAGATAGATTCTTGATTAACAAGGGGGTGAAGGGGTATTGGGGATAGGCAGGAATGTGAAGTTGAGGTTACAGTAGTGCTGTGTAGATGAGGGCAGTGCAGTGCAGTACATGGACTTCAGTAAGGCTTTTGACAAGGTCCCGCATGGGAGAATGGTCAAGAATGTAAGAGCCCATGGGATCCAGGGCAGTTTGGCAAATTGCATCCAAAATTGGCTTAGTGGCAGGAGGCAGAGGATGATGGTCGAAAGTTGTTTTTGCAATTGGAAGCCTCTGATGAGTGGTGTACCACAGAGATCGGTGCTGGGACCCTTGCTGTTTGACATGTACATTAGTGATTTAGATGTGAATATAGGAGGTATGATCAGTCAGTTTGCAGATGACACAAAAATTGGTGGTGTCATTAAATAGTGAGGAGGAAAGCCTTAGATTACAGGACGATATAGATGGGTTGGTAAGATGGGCAGAGCAGTGGCAAATGGAATTTAATCCTGAGAAGTGTGAGGTGATGCATTTTGGGAGGATTAACATGGCAAGCGAATACACAATGAATAGTAGGACCCTAGGAAGTACAGACGATCAGAGGGACCTTGGTGTACATGTCCATAGATCCCTGAAGGCAGCAGCACGGGTAGATAAGGTGGTTAAGGAGGCATATGGGATAACTTGCCTTTATTAGCCGAGGCATAGAATATAAGAGCAGGGAGGTTATGTTGGAGCTGTATAAAATGCTAGTTAGGCCACAGCTGGAGTACTGTGTGCAGTTGTGGTCACCACACTATAGGAAGGATGTGATTGCACTGGAGAGGGTGCAGAGGGGAGTCACCAGGATGTTGCCTGGGCTGGAGCGTTTCAGGTATGAAGAGAGACTGGATAGGCTAG
Source organism: Cetorhinus maximus (assembly GCF_964194155.1). Taxonomy (NCBI): domain Eukaryota; kingdom Metazoa; phylum Chordata; class Chondrichthyes; order Lamniformes; family Cetorhinidae; genus Cetorhinus; species Cetorhinus maximus. The sequence goes on along the minus strand of NC_135894.1, from coordinate 105,451,731 downwards.
GGTTATTTTCCTTAGAGCAGAGAAGGCTGAGGGAGGACCTGACAGAGGTATACAAAATTATGAGGGGCAAAGATAGGGTAGAGAGGAAGAAAATTTTCCCCTTAGCGGAGGTGTCAATAACCAGGGGGCATAGATTTAAGGTAAGGGGCAGGAGGTTTAGAGGGGATTTGAGGAAAAGTTTTTTCACTCAGAGGGTGGGGGGTATTTGGAACACACTGCCTGAGAGGGTGGTAGAGGCAGGAACCCTCACAACATTTAAGAAAAGTATTTAGACGAGCGCTTGAAATGCCATAGCATACAGGACTACAGACCAAGTGCTGGAAAATGGGGTTAGAATAGATGGGTGCTTGATGGCCGGCATGGACACAATGGGCCAAACGGCCTGTTTCTGTGCTTATAACTCTATGGCTCTTTGACATTCAGATCAGTCATGATCTTATTGAATGGCGGAGCAGGCTCAAGGGGCCAAGTGTCCTACTCCTGCTCCTAATTCATACGTTCATACAAGTGAGAAGGTCTTCCGTTTCCCAGTCCTTTCTACCTCCTGAAGGGTACAGAATATCCCCAAAAAATAACAAAAGCACATGTTGGAGATTCCAGTAAAAATAACTATGCAGATTATTCCTTCTGGGTTTCAATGTTGAAAGATTGTGAGAGTCCGTAACAGACTGCAGCAGCTGATCTTTGTGCTCTCCTGTATTTGTTTGCAGACATCCTCTATTCCCACTCTTGGCTCTCCTGTTTGAGAAATGTGAGCAGTCGACCCAAGGCTCTGAGTGCATCACCTCAGCAAGCTTCGACGTAGACATTGAGAACTTTGTTCGCAAACAGGAAAAGGAAGGGAAACCATTTTTCAGTGAAGATCCAGAAATTGACAACCTGGTAGGTTGTGATGTATTGGGAGCTGTCTGTGCGTAGCCCAGGCTTCCATGGGAATCCATACCTCCGATGTTATACTTGTTGCTCTCTTCAGAAATCTCCCCAATGTTTCATTTTTAAGCACCTGGCAGGTGCTGTGCCTGATGGGACAGGTTAATTAATGTGGCGGTATTCAATTTCTTTGGGTATTTGCAAGATATTGTACTCTCAACAATGATAGATGGCAGGCATGGTACTGTGAAGCTACCCGCAATTTGTTTAGGGAAATGGACTTTATTTGTCATTGTCAGTGCAGCTCTTAATTCCAACTCTTATAAAACGGTGCTTTTGTTAAAACTAAAGTGAGGCCACAAATGGACACGTACTCATGGTTAGTACTATCTACTGCTCTGCCCTGGTACTCAGTATTGCAATTCTACTGTGCACAATCTTCCAGGTTATAAATGAGCTCCTGTGTACATGTGACAAACATTGGAAGTTGGATGGAGGGAGGCTGCACTGCTTGGATTAGGGAACTGATTTCCTTACTGACATTACAAGCTCTAGAATGAATAAGAATGATTGTGCATTCAATTTATATTTTTCACTATTAATGCAATTTTTTGAATCAGAACTTTTGTTGAAGACTGAGACCATTCAGCCCCTCATCTTTGTTCCACTGCAAACTCCACATTGGAGATGCTGTCTACTCTAATTCCCTTTAATATTTTTCTCTTTACGTATTTCTCTGATTTTCCTCAAATTCCATGATTGACTCAGTTTCAAGAACCAGTTATGGTAATGAATTACATACTCTAATAACTCTTTGCATGAAAATACTTCATCTAACCTCCTGCTTTACATTTCTAACCTTGATAAAGTTTATGACCCTTGTTAGCAGATCATCGAAAGTGGAAATGATCTTTCCCTATTTACCCTCTTAAGCACTTCATAATTTTGAACAGATCTCCTTATGCACTTCTCTCATGCCCTTTTTAAAAAAATGTTTCCTCCTGTCTATTCTCTTTCGATACTGGTGATATTCTTGTGAATGGACTTTAAACTTTTCCACTGAGAGATCTACTGGTGGAGTTAGTGGTAGTAATTACTTCAACATAGAAACAGACTCTCCTCAGTCAGTACAAGTATGAACACAATCTCTAAATTCAGTCTCCTGGAAGTGATTGTAAATGTTGTAGCTGTTATTTACCTTTATTTTGTCCCGGTTGCTATAAAGACTTTTACATTAACTTTGATTAGCTCAAATTTATGGTGCTATCTGCTATTTATTTCATCTTTCCTTTTTGCATCATGTAGATGGTGAAAGCAATCCAAGTGTTGCGTATTCATCTGTTGGAGCTAGAGAAGGTTAATGATCTGTGCAAAGATTTCTGCAACCGTTACATTGCTTGTCTGAAAACTAAAATGAACAGTGAAAACCTACTGAGCAGTGATCCGGGAGGTCCTTATGCATCTGTTCAGACACAGGTAATGAATGGTGGCTACTCTATAAACTGTCTCTTCCCACCCAATACCCTCCCATCCCGTACAATCCACCGTCAGTGTGTTAACTGAAGGTCTCAAATTCTATGAGTTTTTTATTTTATGACTATGAGAAATTGATTGTTCAGGAAACTGGTGTAGCTACTGCAGGATCTTTAAGTGAGGAATAAAATATTAAAGTTTAGGGACTTTAAACTTGCAAAGCTTTTATGTTCACTAATTATGCAGTGATTTACTCTAAAGAGTAGGATTCCTGTTCCTGCAGACTGTTTCATTAGGCCTGGGAATCTCTGGGTTGCTTTAGCTTTATTTTTTTTCCCCAACTGTTGGACATAATGTTCTGAGATTGTAATAACTTCCACCATTAACAGCTGTCAAAAAAGCAAAGCCTCATTGCAATAGCTCAACAACTCAGCCTGGTCCTCTCAGATATACTTAGTAATACAGGTGCAGTACCTTAAATCCGGCAACTGAAAACTGGCAATGTCCAAAAAGCGGACGTGTTTTTAAGCGGGCCATGGACACAAGTGCATAATTAGAATTTAACTATTCATCCCCTGAAAGATTTGTATTATTCTGCTAGATTTTTCTGCTAGGATGAATCAATTAAGTGATGGGCAGCAGAGGTTTAGATGAGCTTTAGCTTAGAGAGGTTGTAAGATGGGAGGCCAGACGTGATAGTTGAGTCTGGAAGTTATAATGCTATAGATGAGAGTTTCAGCAGTAGATAAGCTGAGACAGGAAATTGAGATGGGTGGTGTTACAGAGGTGAAAGTAGTAATCAGCACTGAATTCTGTTCTTTCGCTTCACTCTATAGAGTTTCTCTCAAAGCTGCAGCTGTCTCTCAGAGGCCCTGTAAAGATTGTAAACCAACTAAGAATGTACCTGAGATAAAAACAAAATACTGCAGATGCTAGAAATCTGAAATTAAAACAGAAAGCGCTGGAAAAACTCAGCAGGCCTGGCAGCATCTGTGGAGAGACAAACAGAGTTAATGTTTCGAGTCCGTATGATTCTTTTTCAGAACTAAAGAGAAGTAGAAATGTGATGGAGGTTATACTGTTTAAGAGCAGGACTTGAAACATTGGGCGGAATCATCCCAGATCTGCATTAAGTGCAGTAGCCGGCCGCAATGGCAGCTTTTCACGCCGTATCATCCCAAACCCGCCGTATTAATTATGCATTCCCAGTAAACGCTTCATTTCCATGGTGCGTGGACTCTCATTCGGCCGGCACGCTGTCACCTTGCCGCTTCCTCACACCAGGCGCCATATTTAAAGCCCAGCTGCGCGCACACCTCTCAGTGCTTCCAGCCCACGACCACTGCAAAGAAGACATGGCCCTGAAAGGAAAGAAGACTGCAGCCCCCAGGTTCAATAGCGCGTCCCTCAAACGCCTTTTGGATGGAGTGGAGGCCCGCCGTGATGTTCTGCACCCCCGCTCTGACCGCAGGATGGGCAACATCATCATCCAGCTTGGGAGGCGGTGGTCAGCACCAATGCCCTGCAAAACAGGACAGGCACCTGGTGCCACAAGAGGATGAATGATCTCCTCTGTCCCATCAGGGCAAGTCACTCATCTCATCACCCTCAACTCACACACTCAGAAACCCTTCACACATCCACAGGGCCCTCACTCACTGCCAGTGCAAGGGACATCACCATTCACTCTCTCACACACACCGTCATTGTCCATTGGACATGGACATGTCCATGTCCATGGGACCACTTACCGCCCACACATGCCAGGCATATTTATCATCTGGCCTGGCAGGCATCTTGCTTACACTCCCTCCACCTCTATTCATGCAGGACAAGCTGGCACACAACAAGAGAGAGGTCCCAGACCGGTGGAGGAATGCCCGAAATCAAGGTCCTCATGGACTTTGAAAACAGAGCCATCTAGCTGGCCAGCGATGATCTGGACCATTCCTGTGCTGACGGTGAGAGCGGTGGTGCTCTACCAAGTGAGGACCCAACAGTGCAACATCCATCAGACAACCATGCAGTGAGCGATGTGTCCTCTTTCACAGGCCACTGCCATGCACTAATTCACCAAGGCTCCTTAGACAGCACCTTCCAAACCCATGACCACTACCATCTAGAAGCACAAGGGCAGGAGATAGATGGGAACACCACCACCTGGAAGGTTCCCCTCCAAGTCACTCACCATCCTGACTTGGAAATTTATCGCCGTTCCTTCACTGTCGCTGGGTCAAAATCCTGGAACTCCCTTCCTAACAGCACTGTGGGTGTACCTACACCACATGGACTGCAGCGGTTCAAGAAGGCAGTTCACCACCACCTTCTCAGGGGCAACCAGGGATGGGCAATAAATGCTGACCCAGCCATCGACGCGTCACATCCCATGAATTAATAAAAATAAAATTCTCTCCTGCGAAAGGCACATCTGCCAAACAGCTGACGGAGTCCACGACCCAAGGCCTCCAGTCAAGCCCCGAAGAAACTTCATAACCTCTGCTCCTGCGTCTTATGGTCTAAGAAACCTCTGAAGATAATCTGAAGGCCCCCTCCCTGATGTCCCGTCACAACGCAGAGGCACTCACCTCGGTGGGACTTAGCTATAGAGTAGCACCAGGATTATAATCTGGTGAGCACATCACACTCTCTGATCCACAGCAGGCACCGGCAGGGACTTCCCAGGTGTCAGGCACTCGGAGGACTGCTGGAGGAGAGAAATTTTTGAGTCTGAGTCAGATCACGAGCCTCTGGACTCGGTCATGTCACAGTTGCTGCAGCTGCAACGGATGTCCGCTGCACTCCTCAGATTGCAAGGCGTGATGGAGGAGTCCGTCTGTCTTCAGGCTGAGGCAATAGCACTAGCATGCCAACGCACCGAGGGCAACACTGGTAGGATGGCTGCCGCAATGGAGACTTTGGTCGAGGACATTGCTCCTGCACTGCTGCATGGGATCAAATCTATCGCTGATGCCATAGTTGGCCTCCAACAGGCTGTACGCAAGAGGGATGTGGAGCAGCTCAACCTCACTCCAGCTTCCTCTTCTCCTCAAGGAGTCAGCCAGGGGCCCTCAGGGAGGAGGATCAGCAGGTGCACACCCCAGGGCCATCCACCCAGGTGACTCTGGGAGCGTTTGGCCCATTCCTGTGACCCCAGCAGCTCCAGCTCCACAGGCCGAGGAGGATGCCACTGTCACACAGCAGGACCCCGAAAGCAGGCCGGGGCCCTCCAGGTCTCAGCCCTCCAGAGGACACCAGTCAAGGTCATCACAGACAGGGCGTCACAGTCAGCAGGCTGCCTCCAACTCCACTGTGAATGACCGAGGAGCTCCAAGATGTACTGGCAGGGTTAGGAATGTTAAGAAGATTTTGTTGCACAGCCTGGGCATGCGTGTTAATCACTTGTACATAATGTTCACTATTGTCAGTAAACTCCCAAGAACATCTCCCTGTCTGTGGCTCCTTGTTCTGATGAGCAGTGTTCTTGTCACTCAGATGTGAAACCTTTCTGCACAAAGATAAAAGGCAGGGTGTCTCAGTCCAGGGCCTCTTCCCTCTGATCTGTGCACCTTCAGATCAAAGTGATGGTCCAGCCTCGCACTCCCGGGACACATTACTGATGCCTGCACCTCGGCGGCGCTGGTCGCTGCTGCCACAATGTAGTGGGCAGGCGCCACAGGGTTCTGCCATTCTCTCTGTGTGCTTTCAGCACCTTTTTAAGGAGGGGCTGGCCCCCCATCTCTTCAATATCTGTGACCAGTGATGCTGTGCTCCTGAAGTGGTCAGGTGCTGAAGACCGACAAAGGATCAGATGCTTTTAAAGTTTCATGGCTGAGTCTCTATGATTATGACCACAGAGCGCAAGCGAGCTGCCCTCAGTCAGACAGGAGTCAGACATTCTCAGAAGCTATGTGAAGATCTATGGAGTGTCCTCACTGCATGTCGTCATTATTCTCCTGCAGTCGAGGGACCATTAGGGCCTCTGCTGCATCTCCATGACAGGAGCGTTCTCACAGAGGGTATGTGCATTGTCTAAGCCTAGAGTTAAACATTCATAGATGCAATGCAAGGATCTATGGGGTCTCCTCACTGCATGCCGTCATCATCCTCCACAAATCTAGCAGCCAAGAGGGCCTCCCGAGCGCGCCTGCCTCACCTGGCCAGTCCGATGGCCTCATCAAGGACCTCCTCACTCTCATCACCGTTGAAGTCCTTTTCATCAGAGGAGACCTCCAACTCCTCCATCTTCCCCTCAGTCAGTTCCTTCCCCATTGCAGCGCCAGGTTGTAAACGGTGCAGCAGGTGACGATGATGGGTGACACCCTCTGCGGACTGTATTGCAGGGCTCCACCAGACTTGCCCAAGCACCGGAACCTCATCTTCAGCATCCCGATGGTTTGCTCCACCAAGTTGTGAGCTGCAGCATGATCCTCGTTGTACCTCGTCTCTGCTGCAGCCTGAAGCCGCCGCATGGGTGTCCTCAGCCACATCCTCTGCGGGTAGCCCTTGTCCCCGAGGGATCCACCTTACAGCCTCCGTGGACCCTGGAAGGTGTCAGGGATCTGTGACCGGCTGAGAATGTAGGAGTCATGCACACTCCCTGGAAACCACGTGCAGACCTGCAGGATGCGTTCATGGTGGTTGTTCACCAGCTGCACATTCAGCGAATGGAATCCCTTAAGGCTAACATAGTTGACTGCATGTTGCGACAGAGATCTGAGCGCAGTCAATGGCACCCTGCACCTGTGGAAAACCTGAGTTCTGGGCAAATTCAATCGCTTTTGCATCCTGGCTGTCCTGGTCCCTGGCGATATGCACAAAGATGGCAGAACCCTTAAAGGAGCCACTGGTGTAGAAATTGAGTGCCGTTGTCACTTTCACAGCCACTGGCAGTGGATGCTCTCCATCTCCTCGTGGCGCCAAATCCTGCAGTATCTGGCAGATGTGACTGACCAGTTCCCTAGACATGTGCAGTCTTCGGTAACACTGGTTGTCGGACATCTGCAGGAATGAAAGGCGGCACCTATAGACCCTGGGTCTAGCTAGGCGGCGACCAGCGATGGCTCGCTGTGAATCTTCGGCGGCGTGTGCGGGAGCCCCAGCCGCCTCTTCTTCCTGAGGGTGCTGCTCCTCCCTCTGCACAGCCAGGCGCCTCAGTTGCTCTCTTCTCCGTCGTCTCTGCTCTCTGTAGGCCACAAGGCAAACAGCTAGTTCGCCAGGCTCCATGATGCTGATGTACTCCTCCTGCAGGATGAAAGAGAGAGAGACACGTGGGTTAGCTTGAGTGTACTAAGAGCCTGTCCTGGTTAGGTCTGAAGGCCCCTTAACGCATCCCGGAAAGTGCTAAACGCCAGTTGGATGGCCAGAGTTTAGTGCGCTGCATGTTTGCCCGAAACCCCACCTTCCTCCGCCCCACTCCACCTGACCGATTGGCAGCAGCTTTGCCCATTGGACCTCATGTTGTGCTCTCAGCTCAGTCACAGACATTCTCCTAACCCGCACTGTAAAGCTGCACTGTTAGCTTGAACCATGGGGGAGACTGGTCCAAACTGGGATGATGACATTGCAAGGGGCTGTGAGCGTCTCCAGCAGTGACTGCTCCATGACCAGCTTTAGCAATGAGACTGTACAACGTGCCCAGTTGTCCAGCTGATCTGCAGTCCAATAAAACGCTCATTAGTTTATAGTCTGTGCCCGAGGGGCGAAAAGCTCTGGAGCACTTGGTGGCACTTTGATGCCTCTGCGTTGCTTGAGTGGGCAGAGAAGCTTGAGGCCCGATTCCAATCATATCGATGTGGCTGCGTCTGAACTGTCTCAACTGCAGAGGAATGGTCACTTTATACAAGGTGTCCCTAATGCGTGGCTGCTCCCCTCACCCACACTACCCCCCACCCCGCTTGTGCTTGTGTGCTACTTCAACAGCAGGGCAGCCTCTGCCCCCCCCACCCCCCACGTGCATCAACCTTGAAGTCCAACAGGTCTCCCTCGCGAGCGCTCTACACCATTACTGTGCACTCACCTCCAAGCTCTTCTCAAAGTTAAGCCCACCAAGTGCTCGCGTTTTATATACAGTTATGAAACATGTCGGTGTGATGTGGACGATCCAGCAGGGGGGATGAGTCCAGCGGGCTGGGCTTATAATATGTTGATGTATTACAATGAGATTCCCGACATTTGATGGCGGGAAACGCTGCCCGTCATCAACGGGCAGAGCGGGCAATCGCAAACTGGTTTCACAAAGCCGTGAAACTGATTTTTGGCCTTCTCACCATATTGTCCGCCACGCCACCGAACACACCTGATGTCAGCGGGCACAGACGATTCTGCCCATTAACTCTGTTTCTCTGTCCACAGATGCTGTCAGACCTGCTGCTGATGTATCTGAGATAGGTCATTATTCCCAGCAATCTTAGAACCATTAGAATTTATAAAGTAAAATGTGGCAATTCAGCCCATTATGTCTGTAACAGCTGTTTGTTAGAACAAATGGAAACTAAATCCACTCTGTCTCTTTGACCCTATATCTTCTTCTATTGTCAATCTTTATTCAATGTTACCTTAAAATATGCAGTTGTCTCAACCACTCCCTATGGCATAGAATTCTCTGCTCCTTGTGTAAAGCAACGTCTTCTAACTTCTCTGTTCACACCGTTATGATCCCAGTTGTTCTTATCATTGGATAAGTCAGATCCCAGAATGGAACCTGGCTTGATAGACCATAATTTTATTTTTCTTTTAACCGTGGAGAGTATTTACTGAATAGATTGACAGGAATCTGCTGTTAACTTTTTAACAAAACGATAAACATTTATTAGCCAAGAAACATTAATTATATTACACTAGGTAATTAACATTTGTGCCACACAAGTGCCAGGCAATGACTATCTCCAACAAGAGAGAATCTAACCATTGCCCCTTTACATTCAATGGCATTACCATCACTGAATCCTCCACTATCAACATCCTGGGGGTTACCATTGACCAGAAACTAAACTGGACCAGCCATATAAATACTGTGGCTACAAGAGCAGGTCAGTGACTAGGAATCCTGTGGCAAATAACTCATCTCCTGACTCCCCAAAGCCTGTCCATCATCTACAGGGCACAAGTCAGGAGTGTGATGGAATACTCCCCACTTGCCTGGATGAGTGCAGCTCCCACAACACTCAAGAAGCTTGATACCGTCCAGGACAAAGCAGCCCACTTGATTGGCACCCCATCCACAAACATTCACTCCCTTCACCACCGACGCACAGTAGCAGCAGTGTGTACCATCTACAAGATGCACTACAGGAATTCACCAAGGCTCCTTAGACAGCACCTTCCAAACCCACGACCACTAACATCTAGAAGGACAAGGGCAGCAGATACATGGAAACACCACCACCTGGAAGTTCCCCTCCAAGTCACTCACCATCCTGCCTTGGAAATATATCGCCGTTCCTTCACTGTCACTGGTTCAAGATCCTGGAACTCCCTAACAGCACTGTGGGTGTACCTATACCACATGCAGCGGTTCAAGAAGGCAGCTCACCATCACTTTCTCAAGGGTAACTAGGGATGGGAAATAAATGCTGGCCCAGCCAGCGAAGCCCACATCCTGTGAATGAATAAAAAATAGAAAGATTTTCAATATAGACTCCAAGAGAACAAATGATTAAAAGTCATTCTCTTTTACCCCAGCAATAATCTTTATAGATTTCAGTGAAGCTGTACCACTATCTCCACACCAAGGGTAGAGCTGGTTCAGTTTCAAAGAGATTCTGTTCCACAATTGTTATCTCCCTTGTGATATCCAGATAACTCACTCTAAATTCACTATTACTTTAACTTTAAAGCAATACAAAGGAGTTCCTTAATAGTCTGGCAGCATTTCCAGCTAGAGGGAGAAACTTATGGCAGAATCATTGCACTAAGTGTGGTAACGGGCGTGAAAAAGGACATTTTACCCGCCGGCCACAGTGGTGGGGTTTTGCGCCATACCGTCCATTTCCCGCCTCATTAATCTTGCAGCCACAGGAAATATGCCAACTTGTTGATGGGCAGCCTCTGAATTGCCCACCAGACCATTACCTCACCGTTCCCTCACTCTGGCTACCATAACTAAACTGCAGCCGCGCACACAGTTCTCAGTGCTTGAAGCCCAGGACTGCTCCAGTAAAGACATGGCCCTGAAAGCCAAGAGTTCAGTTACTTGTCACTGGAATGCCTTTTGGAGTCTCGCTGTGATGCCCTGCATCCTGACTATGTCCGCAGGAGGCCCAGCAATCTCACCATTCCAGCTTGGTAGGTGATGGCAGTGGTGGTCATGCCAACACTGCACAGAAGAGGATGGCCATCCAGTGCAGAAAGAGGATGAATGATCTCACCCATTCCACCAGAGTAAGGCAACCATCTCATCACTCTAAACTCACACACTCACAAGCCCATCACACATTCACTGGCACCTCACTCACTGCCAGCTCAAGGGATATCACCATTCATTCTCTCACACACACTCTCACATCTTCATTTGGCCTCATCTGCTCTGGAGACTGCCTCCTTAGCCCTCTTGAGGCTTCTAGCATAGATCAAAATGCCCGCACACACAGCCTGGGATACCCCCCTTTCCCAATATAGCCCTCATTCTGCAGCCTCTTTCCTTGCCCGAGGCCACTTCTCCCCCTTCCCCAAGCAAGCCTTAGCTTTGCAGCTGTTGAAAATTCACCCCGTTTTACGGCTGGTCTGGTAGGTAGAGACCTGCCCGTGAGCCTCCCTAACAGTGATGTGGTGCTGCCTGTGAAGCCTGGCGCTGATGACTGCGAGTGCTGCCTGAAGCAAGGTCGGCAAACAAACCTCAAAATCCCGAGCGAAGTGCAGCTCGCCTGGTGCACGTCGCTTATGTACAGTTGTGAAATGCGTTGGCATGATTCCCAGATTATCCAGCATTGGGGGATGATTCCAGCAAGCAGGGCTTATAATGAGTTGCTGAAGTATTGAAATTAGGTTCCTGATGTGCGGCTGTGGGAAACGTGGCCTACCATTGACAGGTCGAGCAGACGATCGCAAACTGGTTTGACTACAGCGTGAAAGTAATTTTTGGCCTTCTCGCCATACTGTCCACTCATGCCTGCCACCAATGGGAGCGGAAAATTCCACCCTTAGACTTTTCTGTCTTCACTTTGTAGTAAACTCATACCAACGGACTAACCTACTTTCTGTTCCTTCCTGTCTCTGTGTGTGTGTGTCTCTCTCTCCCTCTCTACTTTAGGTGATTGTTTAACTTCCCTGAACTACTAACCCCCTCAGTAACCCAGCGCTTCACTTTAAGTCGTAAAACCTCATTAAGAATGTATGTATACAAACAGGGCCTGCTCTGTCTCTGAGAAAACTCTAAACTGAAACCAATACCCAGGTTTCACCTTTCTTAACACAAATAAAAAATATAAATTAAACTTAAATCTATCTCTCATTCCTAACACCTACAGATGCAAACATAAATTGCTTAAAATTATCCGTAGTTCCTAACAACATCTCTCAGTGATGATGGTTTCACTGACTGCCCAACCAGAGGAAATACATTTACCCTATTCACCCTATCAAATCTGTTCATAAATTTAAGAACCTCTCTTAAGCCTTCGCTGTACTGAGAAAAATACTCTCGGTTACTCAAGTCTATTCTCTTAATTATAGTTTCTTCCCCCTGGTGAATCTGTGCTGTATGTTCTCTGTAGAAAGGATACTCTGTGAGTTAACTGTTGCCTTGCATAAATTTATTATCCCTTTGCTCTCATGTACTATGCTATTGTTTATAAAGCCCACAATGTGATTGGGGTTTGTTCTGGTTTTATCGATACATGCTTCCAATTTCAAGGAATTCTGTGTTTAAAACCTCAAGTATCTGTTCACTTACACTGTGCAGCAACTTTCCCTTTGAATGTATGTTGCCATCCTTGCTCTTTGCACCCAAAGCACAGTACCTCATACTCCTGCTTTCTGTCTGCTTCTTTGGTTTTTAACTGTCCTCCTTGCAAATCACTTAAAGTCTGCTAATAATACAAAATGCAAGATTGTTCCTCCTATTTCAAAGTCCAAATTGTCTGACCCCTAGAATACAATACTTTAAGCCCATCTGCAATCCGAATACATCCATTTCTCAAATTATTTATTTCCTAACTATCAGCCAAACCTTTACTCCACAGTGCTACTTTCCAACTTGTACCATATGCCTGAATTATATTCCTTTTTATCCATCTGATCATTTCCAAAAACTCTTATTTATCAAACATGACTTGCCTTTAAGCAAAGGACTTCAATTATGTGAAGAGATGAAAGAAACTGGGGCTATTTTCCTTCAGGCAGAGAAGATTAAGAGAAGATTTGACAGAAATATTCTGAATAATGAAGGGTTTGATAGAGTAAATAAGGAGAAACTGTTTCCACTGACAGGGGAATCGGTAACCAGGGAACACAGATATAAGGTAATTGGCAAAAGAACAGGAAGGAAGATGAGAATTTTCTTTATATGGTGAATCGTGTTGAGTAAAAAAAGATGGAAGCAGATTCAATAGTAACTTTTAAAAGGGAATTAGATAAATACTTAAAAGGGAAAAAATTGCAGGACTTTGGGGAAAAGAGCAGGAGGAGTGGGACTAATTGGATACTAGTCGCTCTTTCAAAGGGCCAGCACAGGCACGATGGGCTGAATCCAACCTTTTGCGTTGTATCCTTCTGTAGTTCAAAAGCAGATCTGTGTTAGCTGTTCTTGATTTCTAAATGCTCACTAATTGGATCCCAAATAATGGATTAAGTGTCTGCTGAAAACCGATATCAGGCTAACGATGTTGTTCCTCGGTTTATTCTTTAGTCGCTTCTTGGATAGAGATGTTCATTTAATTTATTCCCCACCCAACCAGCACCCCTGCGTGCCCCCCCTCCATTGCCTAGAAAGACAAGGGTAGCAGGCACATGGGAACACCGCCACCTGGAAGTTCCCCTCCGAGCCATTCACCATCCTGACTTGGAAATATATCGCCATTCCTACACTATCATCAGATCAAAATCCGGGAACTCTCTTCCTAAAGCATTGTTCTAGGCAATTGGGGAGGGGTGGTTAGTGAACATTTAGAAATCAAGAACAGCTAACACAGATCTGCTATTGAACTACAGAAGGATACAACGCAAAAGGTTGGATTCAGCCCATCGTGCCTGTGCTGGCCCTTTGAAAGAGTGACCAGTATTCTAAAGCAATGTGCACAGGGACTGTGGCAGTTCAAAAAGGCGGCTGACCACCACCTTCTCAAGGGCAACTTGGGATGGGTGATAAATGCTGGCCCAGCCAACAACGCCCTTATCCCATGAAAGAATAAAAAAAACCTGCAACTCAATTAAATAACCGGAACAAAAACCATTTTGGATGTTCCTCCTTTATACTGTTCCTATAATCAGTACTTATTGTTTATTTTGGCCAATTGACTATCAGGAGTTGAGCCTATATTCTTCCTTCTCTGGGCATATCTGTTCTCTTGTTGCATAGTATAGAAGCTGCAGGTCTTTTTGTTGCGTACCTGAATTACCTGGTTAATTGGTGAGCTAATGGCGGTCTTACTTAGACCTTTCCCTTGGCACATGAGGCAGACAAACACACATTTATGTCTGTTTCCATGGCTAGTTCTTTTCCTGGAACAGGTCACCAGAGGCTGTAGCTTGAAGGATGCCACTCCACATCAAGCATGGCTGACCAGGAGACTCTTTCTGCCTGCCATTGGCATATCAGAAGGATTTGCAGGTTGGTAATCAACCTGTTTGGCCACATTATGAATGCTCCTCCTGTGGCCTTCAAGTTGGACTTGAACCCACAGCTTCTGTCTCAGAGGGAGGGACGCTACCACTGTGCCACAAGACCTCTGCCAATGGCAGTAGTGTGAGAGAAAATCACTGGAGCTGTTCAATAATCTGCTGAGTGCAGGGTACAGGTAGAAAATACAGGTAAATGGATTACCCAATTCACAAAATTTAGAACAAATTTTGTGTGACTCTGCTAACTCTAAACACTTAATGAAAGGGCTGCAAATTTGGGTTTTCCCTGGATACTAGACTGGGTCCACTTGCTCCCTTCAGTGGTTTGAGCGCCTTTTATAAGAAACGTTGTCAAACAACCCTATTTTTGTTATATAATAGTGTGCTCTGGGAGGGGAGGGATAACACCTCAGTGATTTTAACTTTTTACCCATGGAAGACACTTGAGCAGACAAAGGTTGATATGAATTGTTTAATTTTATAACATCTGAACTTGTAAAACAACAATTTTGAGTGGATTCATTTACCTCTATCAATACCACATATCCTTGCCAAATAATAATTAACATATTATGCTTGCCCACAACACTGGGTCATTTTGACCCAGCAGAGTAGCTGCAATATGTTCTTGGCAATGAACCCTGCTGGACTCAAATTAATAGAGCTGTGACAGCAATGGGTGGGAATGCACTAGAATGTCAAACTAGCTCTCAATGTTTGCAGCATGCTGCTTCAGTGCGGAAGCCTGCTCTTAATCTATATTTACCAGCCCTAGGCCCCTGTGAATTTAACCCCTTGAACTAAGTTTATCTCTGAAGTACAATTTCTAACATTGTGCCTAGATAGAATCATAGAAAATAGGAGCAGGAGGAGGCCATTCGGCCCTTCAAGCCTGCTCCGCCATTCATTATGATCATGGCTGATCATCCAACTCAATAGCCTGCTCCCGCTTTCCCCCCATACCCTTTGATCCCTTTTGCTCCAAGAGTTGTATCTAACTCCTTCTTGAAAACATACAATGTTTTGGTCTCAACTACTTTCTGTGGTAACGAATTCCACAGGCTCACCACTCTCTGGATGAAGAAATTTCTCCTCGTCTCAGTCCTGAATTGTCTCCCCCATATCCTCAGACTGTGACCCCTGGTTCTGGACTCCCCCACCATCGGGAACGTCCTTCCTGCATCTACCCTGTCTAGCCCTGTTAGAATTATATAGGTTTCTATGAGATCCCCTCTCATTCTTCTGAACTCCAGCGAATATAATCCTAACCAACTCAATCTCTCCTCATATGTCAGTCCCACCATCCCAGGAAACAGTCTGATAAACCTTCGCTGCACTCCCTCTATAGCAAGAACATCCTTCCTCAGATAAGGAGACCAAAACTGTACACAATATTCCAGGTGCGGTCTCACCAAGGCCCTGTATAATTCCCTTTCATAAATCCATGCTGACTCTGCCCAATTCTGCCACTGTTTTCCAAGTGCTCAGCTATTAAATCTTTTATAATGGACTGTAGAATTTTCCCCACTACCAACGTCAGGCTGACTGGTCTATAATTCCCTGTTTTCTCTCTACCTCCCTTTTGAAATAGTGGGGTTACATTAGCCACCCTCCAATCTGTAGGAACTGTTCCAGAGCCTATAGAATCTCGGAAGATGACCACCAATGCATCCACTATTTCTAGGGCCATTTCCTTAAGTACTCTGGGATGTAGCTTATCAGGCCCTGGGGATTTATCGGCCTTCAATCCCATCAACTTCCCAATACCATTTCCCTACTAGCACTGATTTCTTTCAGTTACTCCTTCTCACTAAACCTTGTTTGCCCCAACATTTCTGGTATGTTATTTGTGTCCTCCTTTGTGAAGACAGAACCAAAGTATGTATTTAGTTGGTCAGCCATTTCTTTGTTCCCCATTATAAATTCCCCTGTTTCTGACTGTAAGGGACCTACATTTGTCTTCACCAATCTTTTTCTCTTCACATTCCTATAGAAACTTTTACAGTCAGTTTTTATGTTCCCTGCAAGCTTACTCTCGTACTCTATTTTCCCCTTCTTAATCAATCCCTTGGTCCTCCTTTGCTGAATTCTAAACTGCTCCCAATCCTCAGGTCTGTTGTCTTTTCTGGCCAATTTGTCTGCCTCTTCCCTGCATCTAATACTGTCTCTAATTTCCCTTGTAAGTCATGGTTTGGCCCCTTGTCCTCACTTATCACCGCACCAGCCTCCGCATTCAAAGGATCATCCTCCGCCATTTCCGCCAACTCCAGCATGATGCCACCACCAAACACATCTTCCCTTCACCCCCCCGGCGGCATTCCGCAGGGATCGTTCCCTCCGGGACACCCTGGCCCACTCCTCCATCACCCCCTACACTTCAACCCCCTCCCACGGCACCTTCCCATGCAATCGCAGAAGGTGCAACACCTGCCCCTTTACTTCCCCTCTCCTCACCATCCAAGGGCCCAAACACTCCTTTCAAGTGAAGCAGCATTTCACTTGCACTTCCCTCAATTTAGTCTACTGCATTCATTGCTCCCAATGCGGTTTCCTCTACATTGGAGATACCGAACGCAGACTGGGTGACCGCTTTGCAGAACACCTTCGGTCTGTCCGCAAGCATTACCAGACCTCCCTGTCGCTTGCCATTTCAACACTCCACCCTGCTCTCATGCCCACATGTCCGTCCTTGGCCTGCTGCATTGTTCCAGTGAAGCTCAACGCAAACTGGAGGAACAGCACCTCATCTTCTGACTAGGCACTTTACAGCCTTCCGGACTGAATATTGAGTTCAATAATTTTAGATCATGAACTCTCTCCTCCGTCCCCACCCCCTTTCCGATTTCCGCCCCCCCCTTTTTATTTTTATTTTTTTTCCAATAATTTATATAGATTTTTTTTTCCCACCTATTTCCATTATTTTTAAATGTATTTCCATCCATTGTTTTATCTCTACCTTTTAGCCTTTTTCGATTCCTTCACCCCACCCCACCCCCACTTGGGCTATCTGTACCTTGTCTGTCCTGCTTTCTACCCTTAATTAGCACATTCCTTAGATAATATCAACACCTTCAACACCTCTTTCTCCTTTTGTCTGTGACATCTTTTGGTTATTTCCAGCTATCACTGGCCCTCTATCCAGCTCTACTTGTCCCAACCTCCCCCCACCCTTAAACCAGCTTATATTTCACCCCTTCTCTATTTTTAATTAGTTCTGTTGAAGAGTCATGAGGACTCGAAACGTCAACTGTGTTCCTCTCCGCCGATGCTGCCAGACCTGCTGAGTTTTTCCAGGTATTTTTGTTTTTGTTTTGGATTTCCAGCATCTGCAGTTCTTTGCTTTTACCCCTATCCAGCTCTTCTTGTCCCACCCCTCCTTAAACCAGCTTTTATTTCACCTCTCTTCTATTTTTACTTAGTTCTGTTGAAGGGTCATTCGGACTCGAAACGTTAACTGTATTCCTCTCCGCAGATGCTGCCAGACCTGTTGAGTTTTTCCAGGTATTTTTGTTTTGGTTTGGCCACCTTTCCTGTTTTCCTTTTGTACCAGACAGGAATAAACAATTGTTGCAGTTCACCCATGCGCTCTTTGAATGTTTGCCATTGCCTATCCACCGTCATCCCTTTAAGCAACATTTCCCAATCCATCATAGCCAACTCGCGCCTCATACCATCGTAGTTTCCTTTATTAAGATTCAGGACCCTAGTCTCAGAATCAACTACGTCACTCTCCATCTTGATGAAGAATTCTATCATTTATGGTTGCTCATCCTCCAAGGGGCCTCGCACAACTAGATTGCCAATTATTCCTTTCTCATTACCCAATACCCAGTCTAGGATGGCCTGTTCTCTAGTTGGCTGCTCAACGTATTGGTCCAGAAAACCATCCCATATACACTCCAGGAATTCCTCCTCTACAGTATTGTTACTAGTTTGATTTGCCCAATCTATATGCAGATTAAAGTCACCCATAATTACAGATGTTCCTTTATTACATGCATCTCTAATTTCCTGTTTCAGGCCATTCCCAACATCACCACTACAGTTTTGGGGTCTATATACAATCCCCACTAACGTTTTTTGCCCCTTAGTGTTTCTCAGCTCTATCCATACAGATTCCACATTGTAGGAGCTAATATCTTTCCTCACTATTGCGTTAATTTCCTCTTTAACCAGCAATGCAACTCCACCAACTTTTCCTTTTTGTCTGTCCTTCCTAAATACTGAATACCCCTGGATGTTCAGTTCCCATCCCTGGTCACCCTGCAGCCATGTCTCCGTAATCCCGTCTATATCATACCTATTTACATCTATTTGTACGGTTAATTCATCCACTTTATTGCGAATGCTCCTCGCGTTAAGGCACAAAGTCTTAAGGCTTGTCTTTTTAACAGTACTTGTCCCGTTCCCACTATTTTTCACTGAGGCCCTGTTTGATTCTTGCCTTTGATTTCTCTGACTATCACTTTTCTTATTCCCCTTTCTGGCTTTTGCTCTTGTCCTTGATTCCCCCTCCTCTGACTCCTTGCATAGGTTCCCATCCCCCTGCCATTTTAGTTTAAACCCTCCCCAACCGCTCTAGCAAATAATCCCCCCAGGACATCGATCCCGGTCCTGCCCAGGTGTAACCCGTACAGTTTGTACTGGTCCCACCTCCCCCAGAACCGGTCCCAATGCTCCAGGAATCTGGAACCCTCCCTCTCACACCATCTCTTCAGCCACGTATTCATCCGATATATCCTGCTATTTCTACTCTGACTAGCACGTGGCACTGGTAGTAATCCTGAGATCACTATCTTTGAGGTCCTACTTTTCAACTTATTCCTAACTCCCTATATTCTGCTTTTAGGACCTCATCCCTTTTTTCACCTATGTCGTTTGTACCAATGTGGACCACGACCACCCTCCCCCTTCAGAATGTCCTGTAGCCGCTCTGAGACATCCTTGACCCTAGCACCAGGGAGGCAACATACCATCCTGGAGTCTCGTTTGCGGCCACAGAAATGCCTATCTATTCCCCTTACTATTGAATCCCTATAACTATTGCATTCCCACACTTTTTACTCCTCCCCTGTGCAGCAGAGCCAACCGCGGTGCAACGAATTTGGCTGCTGCTGCTTTCCCCTGAGAGGCCATTCCCCCCAACAGTATCCAAAGTGGTATATCTGTTTTGCAGATCTCCTGTGGCAGCTGTGTGTATGCACTGCAGCACCTCACCTAGGCATCTTCAGCAGCAGCTTCCTAACCCACGACCTCTATCACCTAGAACAAGGGCGGCAGATGCATCGAAACACCACCACCTGCAAATTCCCCTCCAAGTCACTCACTATCCTGACTTGGAAATATATCACCGTTCCTTCACTGTCGCTGGGTTAAAATCCTGGAACTCCCTCCCTAACAGCACTGTGGGTGTACCTACACCACATGGACTGCAGCAGTTCAAGAAGGCAGCTCACCACCGCCTTCTCAAGGGCAATTAGGAATGGGCAATAAATGCTGGCCCAGTCAGTGACACCCACATACCATGAAAGAAAAAAAATGCCAGAAATCCCAAAATACAACAGTGACCAATTACAGCAGTTCAGGGTTTGAAAATGAAATTAATTACCATTTTTAATCTGCTTTTCTTTTGCCAAAATGTTCTCCACTAGCTTCCTGTTCAGAACACAACCATCACCACCTTACCTGGTACCATCAGTCCTCAGGGAATCGTAGTTCCTGCCTCGGCTTTGCAGCAGGGAAATGTCACAGTGACAACAGTAAACCCTACTCAAGTTGTAACAGGTACGTGAGTCATTATAAACAGGTATCACATGGGTCATGAGCTCAAATCCCACCTTGGAATGTCTGTTTGTCCAACATCCAGTAAAGAATGAGCAAAAACTTCCTCTAACTCAATATTGGTCAAAGCCACTATCTTTTGTCTCCTAAGCGCCAACTGCATTCCTCTCCCTGACCCCTGTCTGAGGCTGAACCAGACTGTTTGGAACCTTGGTGTCCTACCTCAGCCTGAGGTGAGCATCTGGCCCCATATCCTTTCCATCATCAAGACTGCCACTTCCACCCCTGTAACAACGTCAATCTGTGCCCCAGCCTCAGCTCAACTGCTGCTGAAGCCCTTACCTTTTGTTACACTCCGACTTGACAATTCTAACCATTGCCAAGCTGGCCTCCCATTTTCCACGCTCTGTAAACTTCAGCTCATCCAAACATCTTCTACATGTATCCTAACTCTCACTAAGTTCTGTTCACCTATCACCCTTGTGCTCACTGACCTACATTGACAGCCAGTCCAGCAGCTCCTCAGTTTTAAAATTCTTCATCCTTGTTTTCAAATCCCTCTATGGCTTTGCATATTCTGTATCTTTGTAGCCTCCTCCAACCCTCCAAGATACCTGGGATGGATTTTATGGGGCCCTGTGGTCCCGCCACCACCTCCCCACCCAGCTAAAAACTTGGGGTGTGGGGTGGGGAGCCCTGCCTACACTCCTGATGTCTGCCCCACAGCAGTTTAATGCAGGGAGGATGTCCTTGCATTAGAGATCTACCTGAGAGAGCTGCCGGCAAATCAAATGGGCAGCAGCTCTGTCGTCCCAGCACCGCCACTGGGAGTGGTGGCCATTTCTGGGACTACATGCTGGCCCACCACACCAAGAAGCCCATGTAAATGTGGGGTCAGGCAGTCTCACCAAGGCCTGCTAACCTGTTCTGGTGAGGGGAGTGGGGAGGCAATGGGGTTAGGATTAGAGTGGGTACGACTCTGGTGGTGGGGAGGGGTGTGGTGTTGTGCCTCACAAAGGAGGCCCCCCACCCTTGCCTGACATCAGCTCATGCAGCTGAAGTTGTCAGGCTACTTGCTTGGCATGGCTCTCTCCCCACCACGGGTGAAATACTGATGGCAGCAGATGAGGCCCCCTGGCTACTTAAGGACCTTAATAGGCCTAAGGGCCCGATTCCTCCCCCACCCGCTGTAAGATATTTGTCAGACCTGGGGTGGGTGGATAGACAGTGGGAAGGCCATCTGCTGGATTTTATATGCCTCCCTGCCTTCAAACCCGCTGGTGGGGGAGCGTATTATCCAACTCCAACATTAGTAACTGTGCCTTCAGCCATCAAGGCCTAAAGCGCCGGGATTTCCTCCCTAAATTTCTTGACTTCTCGTTCCTTCTTTAAGACACTCCTGAAAACCTACCTCTTTGACCAAGTAGGTCCTCTGACCTACTATCTCATGTGGCTTGGTGCCAAATTTTGGACATTAAATACTGCCTTGCCAATAAGCTTTCTTGATACCTTCAGAACAAGGGGAGCATTAAATGGCTGTTGTGCTAAAGGATTTGCATGTGACTGTAGGGTTCAAGAGGAATAATTTGAACTTGTGCAACAAGGTTTGAATCTTGCTTTTTCTGTTCAAATGTGTTACAACCTGTAGGATGAAATGCTATTAAAATTATAATCCAAGATTTTAAAAATTGGAAATGTTGAAAAACAAAAATAAAACTAGAAAGTCCTGTATTCATGTTTCAGCTGGAGAGCCATTGCCAGAAGGGATGTGGCCTGTTGGGGAATAGTTATACCTTCTGATTAAGGGTTCCTTCCACACATTTAAGTTTCTAGGCTTTATTTTATATGGGGCTGCACAGTCCCAGTGTATTTTTATTATTTCACTTACTCTAACTCCTACACTATACATTATACCTTTAAAATTCTAGCAAGAAATATGTCCATTATTTAAACCCTCATTCAGTTATCTACCAACAATAAAGTAAAATGGTGCATGTTTTAGTCACACTTCTGTCTCCATGTACTCCCTCAGAATAATAACTGATGAATACATATACTGACATAACATGGGGGCATAGCATGATAAAGTACAGTTATGTTACTGGACCAGTAATCCAGCTCTAAAAAAGGGTCATACCGACTCAAAATGTTAAGTGTTTCTCTCTCCACAGATGCTGTCAGACCTGCTGAGTTTTTCCAGCATTTTGTTTTTATTATAGCAATTCAGAAGCTTGAACTAATTTTTTTTAAGCATATATTTACTCAATGTTTTCCCTTTGGGGAATAGTGGGGAGGTGGTGGAAGGATTCCTGGGCTGATTATCAGCCTGTTGAACGGCATCATGAACACTCCTTCTGTGGCCAGCAAGTCCTGGCGTGGGATTTGAACCTGGTGTTTCTGGCCCAGAGTTGGGACACTACCATTGCACCACAAGGCCTCCATCCTGAACTAATGATTTGAAAACACGGGTTCAAATACCACCACCATAGCAGCATCTGGAGAATCTAAATTCAGTTACTTGAATAAATCTAGAATAAAAGGTTGGTGCTAGTAATGATGACCATGAAATTACCAGTTTGTTGCAAAAATCTGGTTCACTAATGTCCTTTAGGGAAGGAAATCTGTCGTCCTTACCTGGTCTGGTCTACATGTGACTCCAGACCCACAGCAATGTGGTTGACTCTTAACTGCCTCTGAAATGGCCGAGCAAATCACTTGGTTGCATTGAAGAATATGGCTCACCACCACATTCTCAAGGGCAATTGATGAACAATAAGAGCTGGCCTTACCAGAAACGCCTACATCCCATGAATGAGTAAAAAGAAATGCGCTACTAGTTCCTCTCTCAATTGCATCTCACTCCTGCCACACAGAAAAAGACAGAGTTAACGCGTGGAGTCCGTATGATTCTTTTTTAGAGCTCGGACTCAAAATTTTAAATTTTTTTCTCTCCGCAGACGCTGTTAGACCTGTTGAGTTTTTCCAGCATTTTCTGTTTTTGTTTCAGAATCCCAGCATCCGCAGTATTTTGTTTTTATCTTAGCCATTCCTGACCTTCCCCACCTCATTCTCACAGCCAGTCATACCTGTTCAATTCCCATCTGACATTGTTCCCCTTCCCAGTAAAGTGCCCACCATATTTCCCAAATCTCTGCTTCGTTCCAAATCCACACCTACATATTTCACACCTTCTGCCACACAAACACCCACAATATCTCCCAGATTTACTCCCATTCTTATCAACCCCACTCAATCCCACCTTGTGATTGCCTTCCACCTCCTCCCAACCAACACATTCACCTCCACAGCAAAAAGTCATTCGGAAACTACTTCCAATGCAGTTTCACCAGTGATGTTGCTACTAACTCCCACCACAGCATCACACAGCACAAAATATATGCATAACATGCCAATACTAGCACCAAGACAAGACAATAAACATATACAAACCAAAAACAGCACCATTGTACAGATTACATACACCTGACTTGTCACTATCCATGAGCTGAGGTTCCTATTAAAAAACAATACTAGAACTAGATCATTCTACTGCTTTTTGCTGACTAACTTCAGCAACCTCTTAAATAACCTCTGTGTAACCCTCAAATTTGCTTAACAACAGTATTTGTGACCTTAAAGGAACTCGCTTTTTAAAAATATTTTATTGCCTGTGGGCGTCGCTGTCAAGGCCAGAATTTGCTGCCCTTCTCCAAGTGCCCTTGAATTGAGTGGCTTGCTAGGCCATTTCAGAGGGCAGTTAAGAGTCAACTCATGATTGTGGTTCTAGAGTCACGTGTAGGCCAGACCAGATATGCCAGGGGCATAGATTTAAGGTAAGGGGCAGGAGGTTTAGAGGGGATATGAGGAAGA
Source organism: Cetorhinus maximus (assembly GCF_964194155.1). Taxonomy (NCBI): domain Eukaryota; kingdom Metazoa; phylum Chordata; class Chondrichthyes; order Lamniformes; family Cetorhinidae; genus Cetorhinus; species Cetorhinus maximus. The sequence continues at coordinate 105,427,962 of NC_135894.1, read as the reverse complement.
TTTCTTTTCAGCCAGAGGGTGGTGGGAATCTGGAACTCACTGCCTGAATGGGTGGTAGAGGCAGAAACCTTCATAACATTTAAGAAGTATTTGGATATACACTTGTGATGCCACAGCATACAAGGCTATGGGCCTAGTGTTGGAACATGGGATTAGAATAGTTAGGTACTTGTTTGACCGGCGCAGACTCGATGGGCCAAAGAGCCTTTTTCTGTGCTGTAGACCTCTATGACTGTATGACCATGACCAGGTAAGGACAGCAGATTTCTTTCCCTAAAGGACATTAATGAACCAGATAGGTTTTTATAACAATTGATGAGACTAGCTTTCAATTCCAGATTTTATTAATGAACATAAATTCCACTGGCTGCTGTGGTGGGATTTGAACCCTTGTCCCCAGAGCATTAGCCTGGACCTCTGGAGTACTAGTCCAGTGACATTACCACTACACCATCTCCCCCTGAAATGGATGGTCACGGGTGATAGAATAGTCTTGACCAAAGAAAATAGCTCGCCTTCCGACTTACCCAGAGTGGTGTCAACTGAAGATTTTGTGGTATACGTCTAAGGTTTAGGAACAGTGTGAGTGGATGATCCATCTCGGCCTCCTCCGAAGGTCCCCAGCATCACAGATGCCAGTTTTCAGTCAATTCGATTCACTCCACGTGATATCAAGAAACGGCTGAAGGCACCGGATACTGTAAAGGCTATGGGCCCTGACAATATTCTGGCAATAGTACTGAAGACTTGTGCTCCAAAACTTGCCATGCCCCGAGCCAAGCCGTTCCAGTACAGCTACAACACTGGCATCTACCCGGCAATGTGGAAAATTGCCCAGGTATGTCCTGTACATAAAAAGCAGGACAAATCCAACCCGGCCAATTACCACCCCATCAGTCTACTCTCCGTCATCAGGAAAGTAATGGAAGGGATCATCAACAGTGCTATCAAGCGGCACTTGCTTAGCAATAACCTGCTCACTGATACCCAGTTTGGGTTCCGCCAGGGCCACCCAGCTCCTGACCTCATTGCAGCCTTGGTTCAAACATGGACAAAAGAGCTGAACTCCCGAGGTGAGGTGAGAGTGACTGCCCTTGACATCAAGACAGCATTTGACCAAGTGTGGCATCAAGGAGCCCTAGCAAAACTGGAGTTAATGAAAACTCTCCACTGGTTGGAGTCATACCTAGCACAAAGGAAGATGGTTGTGGTTGTTGGAGGTCAGTCGCCTCAGCTCCAGGACATCACCGCAGGAGTTCCTCAGGGTAGTGTCCTCGGCCCGACCATCTTCAGCTGCTTCATCAATGACCTTCCTTCCATCATAAGGTCAGAAGTGGGGATGTTCGCTGATGATTGCACAATGTTCAGCACCATTCGCAACTCCTCAGACACTGAAGCAGTCCATGTCCAAATGCAGCAAGACCTGGACAATATTCAGGCTTGGACTGATAAGTGGCAAGTAACGTACGCACCACACAAGTGTCAGGCAATGACCATCTCCAACAAGAGAGAATCCAACCAACCATTGCCCCTTGATGTTCAGTGGCACTACCATCACTGAATCCCCCACTAACAACATCCTGGGGGGTTACTGTTGACCAGAAACGGAACTGGACTAGCCATATAAATACTGTGGCTACAAGAGCAGGTCAGAGGCTAGGAATCCTGCGGTGAGTAACTCACCTCCTGACTCCCCAAAGCCTGTCCACCATCTACAAGGCACAAGTCAGGAGTGTGATGGAATACTCCCCACTTGCCTGGATGAGTGCAGCTCCCACAACACTCAAGAAGCTGAACACCGTCCAGGACAAAGCAGCCCGCTTGATTGGCACCACATCCACAAACATTCACTCTCTCCACCACCGATGCAGAGTAGCAGCAGTGTGTACCATCTTCAAGATGCGCTGCAGGAACCCACCAAGTCTCCTTCGACAGCACCTTCGAAACCCACGACCACTACCATCTAGAAGGACAAGGGCAGCAGGTAGATGGGAACACCAACACCTGAAAGCTCCCCCCAGGTCACACACCATCCTGACTTGGAAATATATCGCCATTCCTTCACTGTCGCTGGGTCGAAATCCTGGAACTCCCTCCCTAATAGCACTGCGGGTGTACCTACACCACAAGGACTGCAGCGGTTCAAGAAGGCAGCTCACCCCCACCTTCTCAAAGGCAACTAGGGATGGGCAATAAATGCTGGCCCAGCCAGCGAAGCCCACATCCCGTGAATGAATAAAAAAAAAAGGTGCAGAAGGAGGTCATTCAGCCCTTAAGCCCATTCTACTATTCTGTTGATCATGGGTGATCTGTACCTCAACTGCATTTACCAACCTTTGATACCTTATGTGTCTGTCTGTTCATCAAACCTATCAGTCGATCGATCGATCTATGTATCTTCATTGTAAAGATTGCAGTTGACTCCCAGCAACCACAGGTTGGGGTGGCAGATTCTAGATTTCCAATCCCCTTTGTGTGAAGAAGCGCTTCCTAATTTCACCCCTGAGTTGCTTAGTTCTAATTTGAAGATTGTGTTCCATTCTGCTTCATTTCCCATATCTACCAACAATAAAGTATAATGATACATGTTTTATTAGCCTTAATTAGACTCCTCTTTTACCATCTAAATTCAAGGGACTACAAGCCTAGTCAAAGAAATCTGTCTTCATAATTTAGCCCTGTATTCTCTTTTATCATAGTGGTGAATCTCTACTGCACCCCTCCAAAGCCAATATAGGCTTCTTGAAGTGCGGTGCCCAGAATTGAACACTGTACATGAGATGGGAAGTGAACAAAACTGTACAAGTGTAGCATAATTCCCTCCCCTTTGTATTCCAGCCCCTGGAGATAAAGGCAAACATTCTGTTACATTTTTTGATGATGTTTTGTTCTGTCTGCTAATTTTTAGTGACCTGTGTATTTGAAAATTTACAATCTGCTAACCTCAGTAGGTCCTGTTTAAACAGCAGTAAAACTGAGGTACCTTAGTAGAGACAGGTCAGACTGCGGTATTGTTACAACATACTAGCACTTTGTGTGTTATGGTCTTACCCTCATTAAATAGCACATCATCTGGTTTCCCATCACCGCACTCAGTAAATTACATCAGTGCAAAGTAAAATCAAAACAAATATGTGAGGCAAGCATGATACTTGTTAGGAATTATCCGTTAGGCCAGCCAGAGGAATCACAAAATTGGAGATTTAAAATAATTGGGCAATTCAGGTTTTAAAGTTAAAAGCAAAATACTGCGGATGCTGGAAATCTGAAACAAAAACAAAAATAGCTGGAAAAACTCAGCAGGTCTGACAGCATCTGCAGAGAGGAACACAGTTAACATTTCGGGTCTGTATGACTCTTCATCAGGACTAAGGAAATATAGAAATGTGGTGAAATATAAGCTGGTTGAGTGGGGTGGGACCTGTAGAGCTGGATAGAGGGCCAGTGATAGGTGGAGGCAAAGAAGAGATTGCCAAAGATGTCATAGACAAAAGGACAAAGGGGTGTTGATGGTGGTGATATTATCAAAGGATGTGCTAATGGTGACATTAAGGGTAGAAAGCAGGACAAACAAGTGACAGATAGCCCTTGTCGGGGTGGGGTGGGGGGAAGGGGTCAAAATGGGTTAAATGGTGGAGATAAAACGATAGATCGAAATAAATTTAAAAATAATTGGGAAAAGAAAAATATATTCAAAAAAATTATAAATTATTGGAAAAATGTTAGGTCCGTGAAGGTCCCTTCCCTCCCCTTCCTTGACCTCTCTGTATCAATTTCTGGTGATAGACTGTCCACCAATATTCATTACAAGCCTACCGACTCCCACAGCTACCTCGTCTGCAGCTCCTCACACCCCGCTTCCTGTAAGGACTCCATCCCATTCTCTCAGTTCCTTCGCCTCCATCGCATCTGTTCTGATGATGCCACTTTCCAAAACAGTTCCTCTGACATGTCCTCCTTCTTCCCTTAATCGAGGCTTCCCACTCATGGTGGTTGACAGGGCCCTCAACCGTGTCCGGCCCATCTCCTGCGCATCTGCCCTCACTCCTTCCTCTCCCTCCCAGAACCATGATAGGGTCCCCCTTGTCCTCACTTATCACCCCACCAGCCTCCGCATTCAAAGGATCATCCTCCACCATTTCCGCCAACTCCAGCATGATGCCACCACCAAACATATCTTCCCTTCACCCCCCCTTGCGGAATTCCACAGGGATTGTTCCCTCCGGGACACCCTGGTCCACTCCTCCATCACCCCCTACACCTTAACCCCCTCCCATGGCACCTTCCCATGTAACCGCAGAAGGTGCAACACCTGCCCCTTTACTTCCCCCCTCCTCACCGTCCAAGGACCCAAATACTCCTTTCAAGTGAAGCAACATTTCACTTCCACTTCCTTCAACTTAGTCTACTGCATTCGTTGCTCCCAATGCAGTTTCCTCTGCATTGGAGAGACCAAACGCAGACTGGGTGACCGCTTTGCGGAACACCTTCGGTCTGTCCGCAAGCATGACCCAGACCTCCCTGTCGCTTGCCATTTCAACAAACCACCCTGCTCTCATGCCCACATGTCTGTCCTTGGCCTGCTACAATGTTCCAGTGAAGCTCAACACAAACTGGAGGAACAGCACCTCATCTTCCGACTAGGCACTTTACAGCCTTCCGAACTTAACATTGAGTTCAACAACTTCAGATCATGAACTCTCTCCTCCATCCCCACCCCTTTTCCGATCCCTCTTTTTCCAATAATTTATCATTTTAAAAAATATATTTTTCTTTTCCCACCTATTTTCAAATTTATTTCGATCTATCGTTTTATCTCCACCTACAGCCCATTTCGATCCCTTTCCCCCATCCCACCCCGACAAGGGCTATCTGTACCTTGTTTGTCCTGCTTTCTACCCTTAATGTCACCATTAGCACATCCTTTGATAATATCACCACCGTCAACACCCCTTTATCCTTTTATCTATGACATCTTTGGCAATCTCTTCTTTGCCTCCAACTATCACTGGCCCTCTCTCCAGCTCTACCTGTCCCACCCCACTCAACCAGCTTATATTTGACCACATTTCTATATTTCCTTAGTTCTGATGAAGCGTCATACGGACTCGAAACGTTAATTCTGTTCCTCTCCGTAGATGCTGTCAGACCTGCTGAGTTTTTCCAGGTTTTATAGGGATGGGGTTTGGTAGGGTAAATGCCTTTCACATAATTTTCTTATAATCTCTGTACCACTAGAACCCTGCCATTTTTGCAACTATTCCCATATTCTGAGCACAGACTGGGACCTGTGAAGACTTCCTGCCTTTTGAATCTTAAATTTGGCTAACTTGGTGCCATTGCTTCCATGTTGGAGTGTTTGTTGGGGGGGGTTGGACTTCCTTAGACACGCGCTTAGTCTGCTCACACTAACTCCTGTTTCTAATATTGAAAACCTGGAACAAAAACAAAAATACCTGGAAAAACTCAGCAGGTCTGGCAGCATCTGCGGAGAGGAGCACAGTTAACATTTCGAGTCCTCATGACTCTTCAACAGAACTAAGGAAAAATAGAAAAGGGGTGAAATATAAGCTGGTTTAAGGGTGGGAGGTGGGACAAGTAGAGCTGGATAGAGGGCCAGTGATAGCTGGAAATAACCAAAAGATGTCACAGACAAAAGGACAAAGAGGTGTTGAAGGTGGTGATATTATCTAAGGAATGTGCTAATTAAGGGTAGAAAGCAGGACAAGCAAGGTACAGATAGCCCTAGTGGGGGTGGGGTGAAGGAATCGAAATAGGCTAAAAGGTAGAGATAAAACAATGGATGGAAATACATTTAAAAATAATGGAAATAGGTGGGAAAAGAAAAATCTATATAAATTATTGGAAAAAACAAAAAGGAGGGGGAAAAATCAGAAAGGGGGTGGAGAGTGTTCATGATCTAAAATTGTTGAAATCAATATTCAGTCCGAAAGGCTGTAAAGTGCCGAGTTCTACCCTTAATTAGCACATTCCTTTAGATAATATCACCACCTTCAACACCTCTTTGTCCTTTTGTCTGTGACATCTTTTGGTTATTTCCACCTATCACTGGCCCTCTATCCAGCTCTACTTGTCCCAACACCGCCCCCCCCCACCCCACACACACTTGAATCAGCTTATATTTCATCCCTTTTCTATTTTTCCTTAGTTCTGTTGAAGGGTCATGCGGACTCGAAACGTTAACTGTGCTGGGTCGCTGTCTAAGACCTTTCTGCCACAGAGGGACTGGGAACTGTTTAGAGCCCCTCGGGCTGTACAGTTCAAAATGAATGTCTGCAAATGATTGTAATATTCATTGATTGTATTGATGCACCTCGTGATACATGTTGTAAAAGTTGAACCTGATTGTACTTTTGTAATGGTGGTTTTGAAATGGTTTGGAATGTTGTTCCAGATATTTTATGAATAAAGTATATTTTTCCAAAAAAAAAAAGAATTTTGTAAATTGAGGTTGTGTACAACAGAAAGATATTTGCCTTTTACCCTGTTCCTTTCATTCAATAGGTGGTGGGGCAGTTTATCAACCTGTTACCGTGGTTACACCTCAAGGCCAGGTAGTGACGCAAACACATGGCACAATACGTATCCAGAATGCACAGGTGGGTTTACAGCTTCATTTGACCAAGTGTGGCAACAAGGAGCCCTAGCAAAACTGGAGTCAATGGGAATCAGGGGGGGAAACTCTCCACTGGTTGGAGTCATACCTAGCACAAAGGAAGATAGTTGTGGTTGTTGGAGGTCAGCCATCTCAGCTCCAGGACAGCACCAAAATCTACAAGGCACAAGTCATGAGTGAGATGGAATATTCTCCACTTGCCTGATGAGTGCAGCTCCAACAACACTCAAGAAGCTTGATACCATCCAGGACAAAGCAGCCCACTTGATTGGCACCACATCCACAAACATTCACTCCCTCCACCGCCGATGGACAGTAGCAGCAGTGTGTACCATCTACAAGATGCACTGCAGAAATTCACTAAGGCTCCTTTGACAGCACCTTCCAAACTCACGATCACTACCACCTAGAAGGACAAGGGCAGCAGATAGATGGGAACACCACCATCTGGAAGTTCCCCTCCAAGCCACTCACCATCCTGACTTGGAAATATTTCACTGTTCCTTCACTGTCGCTGGGTCAAAATCCTGGAACTCTTTCCCTAACTGCACTGTGGGTGTACCTACACCACATGGACTGCAGTGGTTCAAGAAGGCAGCTCAGCACCACCTTCTCAAGGGCAACTAGGGATGGGCAATAAATGCTGGTCTAGACAGCGAAACCTACATCCCTTGAACAAATAAAAAAATTGTGTTGCATAATGAGAGGGAGCTAGTCATGAGTGACAATGTCATAAAGCAACATGTAGAAATTATGGAATGGTAATTATTTAGCTTTGTAACATTTCAGCTGCTAGGATTGTTAACTATGTAGAGCTCTAGCTCAAGAACAAACATAATAAATATGACACACAACTAACTAGAAAAACTTCACACCACATCCCACACTGTACAGGCTGGTTACACTGATACCCAGAACAACCAGTTGCACGGTACAGGCCGGTTATACTGATATCCAGAACACAGTCGCACTGTACAGGCCGGTTATACTAGTACCCAGAACACACAGTCACACTGTTAAGGCCGGTTATACTGATATCCAGAACACAGTCGCACTGTACAGGCCGGTTACACTGATACCCAGAACAACCAGTTGCACTGTACAGGCCGGTTATACTGATATCCAGAACACAGTCGCACTGTACAGGCCAGTTATACTAGTACCCAGAACACACAGTCACACTGTTAAGGCCGGTTATACTGATATCCAGAACACAGTTGCACTGTACAGGCCGGTTACACTGATATCCAGAACACAGTCACACTGTACAGGCCGGTTATACTGATATCCAGAACACAGTCGCACTGTACAGGCCGGTTATACTAGTACCCAGAACACACAGTCACACTGTACAGGCCGGTTATACTGATATCCAGAACACAGTTGCACTGTACAGGCCGGTTACACTGATATCCAGAACACAGTCACACTGTACAGGCCGGTTATACTGATATCCAGAACACAGTCGCACTGTACAGGCCGGTTATACTAGTACCCAGAACACACAGTCACACTGTTAAGGCCGGTTATACTGATATCCAGAACACAGTCGCACTGTACAGGCCGGTTACACTGATACCCAGAACACAGTTGCACTGTACAGGCCGTTTATACTGATATCCAGAACACAGTCGCACTGTGCAGGCCGGTTATACTGATACCCGGAACAACCAGTCGCACTGTACAGGCCGGTTATACTGATATCCAGAACACAGTCGCACTGTACAGGCAGGTTACACTGATACCCAGAACACAGTCGCACTGTATAGGCTGGTTACACTGATACCCAGAACACAGTCGCACTGTATAGGCTGGTTACACTGATACCCAGAACACAGTCGCACTGTATAGGCCGGTTACACTGATACCCAGAACACAGTCGCACTGTACAGGCCAGTTACACTGATACCCAGAACACAGTCGCACTGTATAGGTCGGTTACACTGATACCCAGAACACAGTCACACTGTACAGGCCGGTTACACTGATACCCAGAACACAGTCGCACTGTATAGGCCAGTTACACTGATACCCAGAACGCAGCCGCACTGTATAGGCCGGTTACAATGATACCCAGAACACAGTCGCACTGTATAGGCCGGTTACACTGATACCCAGAACACAGTCGCACTGTACAGGCCGGTTACACTGATACCCAGAACACAGTCGCACTGTACAGGCCGGTTACACTGATACCCAGAACACACAGTCGCAGCGTATAGGCCGGTTACACTGATACCCAGAACACAGTCGCACTGTATAGGCCGGTTACACTGATACCCAGAACACAGTCGCACTGTACAGGCCGGTTACACTGATACCCAGAACACACAGTCGCAGCGTATAGGCCGGTTACACTGATACCCAGAACACAGTCGCAGCGTATAGGCCGGTTTTACTGGTATCCAGAAAACTCAGCCGCAGGGAAGAGGCTGGCTGTTTTTTGTTGGGTAAGGGTATCAAGCGATATGGAGCTAAGATGAGTAAGTGTAGTTGAGGACCAGGTCAGCCAGGATCATAATTTAATGGCGGAACAGTCACAGGGGGCTGATAGCCTTCTGTTCCTACGATAATGGCATACTATTCAAAATCCGAGTTACACAGCAGGTGTTGGTATCCAGAACTAACTGTATGGCAATCTCTCGGGGTGATAGTGTATTGTGCTGTGACTTCTCTGAATAAGCAACAGCTTGTGCAGACTTCAGAACAGGTATTCAACACTGAGTAGACTATAGAGGCTTAGTGTTTAAAACAAAATGACTGAATTAATCTGTATTTGTGAGGAAAGTGAAATTATACTCCCTGACATCCACATTACTCCTTCATTTTCTTTCAGCTTTTTTCTGTTCCTCGATGAGGAAGGCTATTCGGCCCAACCTAACTCACCCATCTGGAAATATCCTGAACTCCCCTATTGCAGTACTCATTTCTTAAAAGATTCCAGGGTTATTACCTCCACTGATCCATTGGCCACATTAAGGAGACAGGCTGCCTTCTAGTATCAGTACCAGCAGCTTCTTTAGCTGTAAGGCTCAACTTTCAAGATATGAGGGACCCCAGTACCATCCCGACAGCTTTCCTGGGACTTACTGGAATAGGAAAACCGATGCAGTGAGAATTTACTTTTGCTCTTGACTTTCCTGAGGGACTGTAGGAATGTAACCATAAGTTGCTGCAGCCGTGCTGACTCAGTGCACGGCCCACTTAAGTCTCTCATCATTCATTCTGTGGAGGTAAATGAACAGTGGGAAACATTTAAAGAAACAATACAATGTTTAGCAAAAATATATTCCATTTGAAAACAAAAACTCAGCAAGGAAGACCCACCCGTGGCTCACTCAGGAGGTTAAGGACAGTATTAGGTTAAGAGAAAAGGCTTGCAATATTACAAAAACAGTAGCAAGCCTGAGGATTGGGAGTGTTTTAGAAACCAGCAAAGGGCCACCAAAATGTTGATAAACAGGGAAAAGCAAGGATCGGGGTAAATTAGCCAGAAATATAAAAACAGATTGTAAGATCTTTTATAAATATATAAAAAGGAAGAGAGTAGCTAAAGTAAACTTTGGTCCCTTAGAATCAGAGACAGGAGGATTTATCATGGGGAATGAGGAAATGGCAGAGATATTGGCCTGAATTTTGCACTCGTCGGGCTTGCGCGATTGGCGGGCCCAGGAGCGGACAGGAAATGGGCCCTCGACCGCGATTTCATGCTGGCCGTGCAATTAAACGTCAGCCAGCGTGAAACACACCCTGAGAAAGGCTCAGCACTGCTGATGGGGGCAGGAAGAGGGTGGGCACCGACGTCACCGCGGGTGTTGGTGAGCACTTCCAGTGAGCTCCCAGAAGACAGACAGAAACCTCGGAGCTGCAGACCTCCAAATAATAAAGCACAAAAACTGCTGCAGAAAATGTCCATGCAGTGCAATCAAGCACCTGAAAACATACCTCATAAAAATGCTGTCCCCACATATTTCTTTTTATTTTATATCCTAACGGAGATTTCATCCTGCCCTTGGATGAGGAAATAATTAAAATGTGAATTCTGCCCACCCACTTTGCCCTTGTAACGAGCTAAAAATCACACGGAAAACGTAAAATCGTGGTCAATAGGCTTTTTAATGACATTAATTGGCCCTTTAATTGTTGGCGGGCCACCGACCTCACTATTCCACGTGTGCACGATGACATCGGGGCGCACGCTCAACATGTTTTTGTGCAATTTTACATGTGCACCTCGGAACGCAAGATTCGGGCCATTGAACAAATATTTTGTCTGTCTTCACAATCAAACACACAAGTTTCATACCAGAAATAAACGGTAACCTTTGGGCTAAAAAGAGTGAGGAAATTAATATCAACAGAGATAAAGTATTGGAGAAACTTAAGGGACTAAAATCAGACATTCTCTGGGACCTGATGGCCTGCACCCTAGGGTTCTAAAGGAGAGAGCTGCAGAGATAGTGGACCTGCTGACTACGATTGCACCAAAATTTCCGTCCCGTGGCCGGGTGTGTGCCCGACCCAAACGGGAATAAAATAGTGCGCGATGACGTAGGGTGAGCGTCCCGACACCATCGCGCACTCGCACAATACTCCGCTCGGCTGGTGCACGCAGGTGCCAGAGCGGCACCCACCATTAATTTAGCGGCAACTTAAGGCCCTTAACAGTCCAATTGACTGTGATGTCACCTTGCCTGTGCAATCTTCTACTCATTGCATGGGCAAAACGGGCAGGCAGGCAGCCAACATTTTCACAAACCTCTTCCAAGGGCAGGATAAGAAGGGTCAGCATCATTTCCTGTGTGAGTAGTGAGGAGTTTTGGAGATTGGTTGTATATTGGTACTTTCAGCTTCGTCTCTGTTCGGAGTTTCATTCTTAACATTTCCAGGCTTCATTTCAGGACTCATTGCTGTCTGCCAGGCTCCCGGAGGATTCAGACAGTTTGGACATTTCCAGGCATCAGACAGCCTTCCCTTACACGTGTAATGGAGATTGTGGTCTCCGTTGGAGGCACCTCTTCTGAAGAACAGAGGGGCAGAAGGGAGAGGAGGCCAGGTGTCCTAATGCAGCTTCCAGGGGAGGGACCTGTGGGAGGAGAGGTGCAGGCACAAGGGGTGCAGGACCAGCAGGTAGTCCAAGGTGAAAGGGGCCGCAGAAGATGCCACTATCCTGCTGCCAGGGTTTCGAGGCAGTGATGCAGCTACCTCTATGTCCAAGGTGCAATGCCGAAGGGGGCTCCTCCTCTCCCGGGAGACAGTGATCTCCATCTGCCAGATGATCAGGCCTGAGATCAGCTCCGACTGTGTGGGTGGGCACCCCATGCCAGTGGCTCTGAAGGTCACAGTGACCCTCAACTTCTATGCCTCCGGCTCTTTCCAGGGATCTGTGTGGACTCTCCCAATCAGCTGTCCACAGTTGCGTTAAGCTGGTGACAGAAGCTCTGTTCAGACGGTTATTGACTTTCATTCATTTCCATACGGATGAGGCCAGCCAGGCTGAGAGAGCCAGAGGCTTTGCAGTGATTGCTGGGCTTTCTCATGTCCAGGGTACCATCGGCTGCACACATGTGGGCATCAAGGCGCCAGCGGGTCAGCCCGGTGCCTTCATTACAGGAAGGGATTCCACTCCATGACTGTGGAGATACTTAAGTCTGTGCAAGGTACCTTGGCAGTTGCCATGATGCCTACATCCTTAGATACTCACAGGTGCCGAGGCTCTTCAGTGCTCCAGCCCGGCTGGATGGATGGCTGCTGGGTGACAAGGGCTATCTGTTGAAGAGGTGGCTCATGATGCCTCTCCGCCACCCAAGAACAGAGGCAGAGAAGCGTTACAATACACGTCATGCCTTCACAAGGGCGGTGGTAGAGAGGACCATAGGTCTTCTCAACAATGCACTTGAGATGCTTGGACCATTCAGGGGGTGCACTACAATCCTCCCCAGAGCGGGTGTCACTGATAGTGGTTGCCTGCTGCGCTCTCCACAATCTGGCATTAGCAAGGGGGAACCCACAGGAGGAAGAGGATCTTGAGGCAGCTGCACAGGCCACAGATGATGAGTCCAGTAGTGAGTCAGAAGAGGAGCACGGTGAGGAGAACGCTGAGGGCATGGGGCCAGACCTCAGTAATCTGCAGGGAGCCAGGGATGCCTGGATCCAACGCCCCTTCAGCTAGGTTACCAAAGATGAGCTCGATGCCAGGGCTGCCGCCTCCATCCCAGATGCCTGAAAGGATCCTTTCATTTGAATACTAAGAACAGTCAGAGCCTGTGCAATAAAGCTCAGAGCCACCTACGTCCAGCATTACACACTGGCATTCCCCACACCAATGAAATAAAAAGGTGAAGTATACTCAGGCCTATGAAGGCAAAAACACAATTTATGTCATTCTGACAATTCTGTAATCTTAACAAAAATGTTTCTGATATTCAACATTGGACCAGTATACATTAAGATAACAAAAATGAATATAAAATCACCCATGTCCAGTCCCCCTTGTGCTCATGGTGCCTTTAACTTTGCGAGTGTTTCGCGAGACATGCGAGTGCTATGTCTAGGTGCCTCCCACCCCTTCCCCCCGCCTCCCTGGCACCGGCATTGGAGACAGCGGCTGACTCTGCTGTCTTGTTGGCCTTGATGACCTTGGCGGTCATCCTCCGGCCAGTGGAGCCTGTGCTGGCCCTGCCTGGGAGGGAGCGGCCAGTGCCACGGCTGTCATCTCCCCAGTCGCCGCAGCCTCATCTGATGCCACGGTCACTGGCAGAGGGGTGGAGGAGCTGTTGCCATCATCCAGAGCGCCCTGAGAGGAACCCGCAGAGACGACAGGCAGCTCATGCGCCAACATGAGGTCGCTGTGGACCTCCTTGCACACCATTCTTGGACGGGCACCTAGCTGGGATATTGGGTGGCCCATCCATCTCCCACATGGACACTGACCACCTGAGGTCATTGCCTGTGTGAGGGCTGCAGGTCTGAGCACAATTCCAGGAACCCCTGATTCTGTCCCTGGAGCTGCCTCTCCATGAGAGTCACCACTCTCTCAATGGAGGGGGCAGTGCGCTCAGCCATGAGGGTCAACGCAGTCCTTGTGCTCCGCATGGACTCCTCCACAACAGAGACTATAGCACGCATACCCTCATGGATCTCTGCCAGATCCTCCCGCACATATCGCTGGACATCCAGCATCTGCTGCCTAATGGATGACTCCAGAGGCTCATCATCAGCCTTTGACTGAGCATCGTCTTGACCCCCAGCCGTCGCCCTGGGCACTCTCTGCCTCCGCCTGCACCTCAAGCGATTGTGAAGTGCCCTCACCGCCGAGCACCGATATGTTCCTCACAATAAGAGGTTGTGGTGGAAGAATTAGTCCAGGCTGGTCTTTTGGTTCAAGCTGGTTTATTTTCAAGACAACTCCTCAGTGCTACTGACTTCCAAGTAGCTTCCACACAAAGTGTTCCAGCTGTTTCTTTTTATTCTGTTTAGATGCGATAATCAATGCCCATCACCTGTTTAACTAGCAACTATCTTGAACAAGGTGATTGCCAGGCAGCATGATTATTCATACATTGACATGATATACTAGCCGCCATTCTAATGCCCATCAAAGCACTGGTATCTGCCCTGGTGCCTGCTTCAAAGAGCGGGTCTGACGCAGGTGCAAATGACGCCTGGTGGTCCTCCGGTGTCAGGGTGGACCTTCGAGGTCTGGAGATCGAACGTCTGCTGGCTAACCTAAAAGGGAGAAGAAGGACATGTCCTTAGTTAAAGTCATCACACTGTCACTGTGCATGCTAGGCAACGGAGACAACGGAGATCTGCATCATGGTGCCCTCGTCTTCCAATGATCAACGGGGACTCCAGGTTCGAGGCTCCCATCAATGAAGAGACTACACTAGAATGGTAGAATGGTTGCACAAGCCGAAATTCTCACCTCTGTGCACTGTACTCTTATCTTCACCTGGCACCCCCACCTCACCACGCCTGTTTGCACGTGGGGCGTGCCAGTCCCCAAGCTCCAGAGCATCTTGCACATACCTCAAGGATTAAGAGGCTGGTGGTGCCTCCACTGGCCCACGACCTTTCTATTTTGTTGTGGGCAGTTTTCTCCTGAAAGAACAGAGGAGCATTGATTAGTCCACTCTGTATGTGCAGTGCCATTGCAGCCTGGCCAACCCCAGCCGAGGAGCACCTGGCAGAGCACATTTGAGTCGTGGCACTCAGTCCAAGTAGCCAGGGCTCACCCCCTTGGCCAGCTCCGGCATGATTGACAGTTGGCACTCACACTCTAGCACCCCTGAGGTCCATGGGGGAACGGCCAGACCTTAACACATCTGCACACTGACCCAAGTCAACTTGGTACTCACCCTTCCTGAGAGCAGCAGGTCATTGAAGCACTTCTGGTACTGCACCCAGGAGCACCGCACCACATCATGGCTGCTGACTAGCGCTACCATCCCCTCCCATGCCCTCTTGGTGAAGTGCAGTGGCCTCCTCCTCCCATCCCTGGGGTCAAGGGTGTCCCTCCTGGCAGCCACCTCCACCAGGAAGACAGTGAGGCACTCATCAGAGAAGCAGGGAGCCAAGTGCCCACCTGACCTGCCTTCCCCACCCCCTGCCGTGTCCAACTGCACTCCGGTCTATCGTGCCGGCTCAAGGAACGCCCTCTGTGGCAGCCTTCCAAGGGCTGCCTGGGCTGCTTTTAAACCAGCCACCGGGTCACCATTGGACCCAGCGGCCGGCAGGTCCCCGCCCCAGCACAGTCCTTCCCAGGATTGCCCACCGTGCTTGCCCGACGAAGGGAAAATCCTGCCCTTGGATTCGGGAACAGACCAATCAGTTTGGAAGTTGGTAAAATGTTACACCACTTTTCAAGAAAGGAGGGAGAGAGTAAACAGTGAAGTACAGGCCAGTTAGCCTGACATCAGTTATTGGGAAAATGCTGGAATCTATTATTGAGGAAGTCTTAACAATGCACTTAGAAAAGCACAGTATGATTAGAACAAGTCAACATTATTTCACCAAAGGGAAATCCTGTTTGACAAAGTTATTAGAGTTTTTTGAGGATGTAACTAGTAGGGTAGATAAAGGGGAACCACTAGATGTAGTATACCTGGATTTCCAAAAGGCTTTTCAATAAGGGGCCACACTAAAGGTTAATAGGCAAGATTAGGGCTCATGGAGTTGGGGGTAATACATTAGCATGGATAGAGGATTGGTTAATGGATAGAAAACAAAGAGTGGGAATAAATGGAGCTTTTTCAAGTTGGCAGGCACTGAATAGTGGAGTGTCGCAGTGCTGGGGCCTCAGTTATTTACAACCTTTATTAATGACTTGGATAAAGAGACAGGGTAATGTATCATAGTTTCCTGATGACACAAAACTAGGTGGAAAGATAAACTGGGGAGGACACAGGCAGCAAATAGATATATTTATTCTTTCATGAGATGTGGGTATCGCTGACAAGGCCAGCATTTGTTATCCATCCCTAATTGCCCTTGAACTTGCTACGCCATTTCAGAGAGCAGTTAAGAGTCAGCCACATTACTGTGGGTCTAGAGTCACATGTAGGCCAGACCAGGCAGATTTCCTTCCCTAAAGGGCATTAGTGAGCCTGATGGGTTTTTTCAATAATCAACTGTAGTTGTCCGGTCACCATTACTGAGACTAGCTTTCAATTCCAGGTTTTATTAGTTGAATTAGAGCATTAGCCTAGACCTCTGGATTACTAGTGCAGTGACATTGCCACTACGCCACCATCTCCCAATATAGATAGGTTAAGTGAGTGGGTAACAAGATGGCAGATGGAGTATAATGTGGGGAAGTGTGAAGTTATTCACTTTGGTCACAAGAATAAAAAAGCAGAATATTTTTTAAAAGGTGCGAAACTTGTAAATGTGGATGTTCAAAGAGACTTGGGTGTGTTCGTACAAGGAATGCAGAAAGTTAGCATGTAGGTATAGCAAGCAATTAGGAAGGCAAGTGGCATGTTGGCCTTTATTGCAAGGGGACTGGAGTACAGGAATAAAGAAGTCTTGCTAGAATTTTACAGGGTTTTGGTGAGACCACATCTGGAATACTGTGCGCAGTTTTGGTCTCCACATTTAAGAAAGGATATACTTCCATTGGAGGTGGTACAGCGAAGGTGCGTTAGATTGGTCCCTGGGATGAGGGAGTTGTGCTATGATGAGAGGCTGAGGAAATTGGGCTGATATTCACTGGAGTTCAGAAGAATGATCTCATTGAAACGTACAAAATTCTCCAGGTGCTTGATAGGGTAGATGCTAAGAGATTGTTTCTGCTAATCGGGGAATCTAAAACACTGGGAAATAATCTCAGGATAAGGGCCAGATAGTTAAGAACTGTGTTGAGGAGCAATTACTTCACTCAGAAGGTTGTGAATCTTTAGAATTCTCTACCTGAGATGGTCGTAGATGCTCCATTGTTGAATGCATTTAAAGTTGGGATTGACATATTTTTTGGGGTCACAGGGAACTAAGGGATATAGGGAGCAAATAGGAAAATGGAGTTGAAGCCCAAGATCACCCATGATTGTATTTAATGGCAGAGCAGGCTCAATGGTCCATATGGTCTACTCCTAACATATGGACGTACAAATTGGGAGCAGGAATAGGCCGTTCAGCCCTTGATCCTGCTCCGCCGTGTCTGATCTGATTGTGGCATCAACTCCACATTCCACATACCCCCGATACCCTTTGACTCCCTTGTTAGTCAAGAATCTATCTACCTCTGCCTTAAAAATATCCATTGACGCTGCCTCCACTGCTCTCCAGGGAAGAGAGCTCCAAACATTCAGGACCGTCTAAGAGAAAAAATTTCTTCTCATCTCCATGGTAAATGGAAAACCCCTTATTTTTACACTGGGTCCCCTAGTTCTAGTATCTCCCAGAAGAGCAAATATTCTTTCAGCATCCAGCCTGTGAACTCTCCTCAGGATCTTATATGTTTCAATAAGATCACCTCTCATCCTTCTAAACTCCAATGGATACAGGCCCAACCTGTCCAACCTTTCCTCAAGCGAATCGGTCGTGTGAACCTTCTCCAAACTGCTTCTAGATCAATTACATCCTTTCTTAAATAAGGAGACCAAAACTGTGCACAGTACTCCAGATGTGGCCTTAGCAGTGCCCTATACAATTGTAGCAAAACATTCCTACATTTATATTCCATTCCCCTTACAATAAATGCCAACATTCCATTTGCCTTCCTAATCACTTCCTGTACCTACATACTAACTAAATAACAAGCTTCTATTTCTTGTGTTCTTATTCTCCGCAGGCTCCCCTTGTCCCCAGTGCTTTGAATTCAAAGTTCGGGCCCTTGACTTTAAATGCCTCCACAATGATCTCTACCATCTCCCCTTCCTGATATTCCCATCCGAGCACTATGTTCTTCTAAGAGGCTTATTGTGTATCCCTATGCTCCACAAATGGTGGCAGAGTATTTGCTCCGCATAAATCTCTCCACTGCTCCTTTAAAAACCTGTGTGACTAAGTGTTTAGTCACTGCTCCCTATTTCTCCTTTCTGGAATGGCGAGTGGTATGCTTGTCCCTTCCTGGGAAGCACTTTTGGTGTCTCTTTACATCAATGGACGCTTGTTGGTGGAACTGTTCTACTGTGTAACTTGGCCAGCAGGGAGCCTCTGGAAGGTGCGCAGACCCTGCCACACGGCTCCGCCTTGGTTGGTTCTGTCTGCATGACGTTTCTTCACTATTGCTCAAGGTCTAGGTGCTTTGGTTTTGCAATTCCTGTTAAATCCAGTGAGAATGAAGAGTGGCACTGGAACCTCACATTGCCCTGCTCCGATGTTCTGAAAGTGGGCTCATGCAGCAGGAGATGTGTGAGGTATTTTTACCATTCTGAGTGCCTCGCCCTTTGATCATGACATTGAGTTTCCACCTGAAGAATAACGAAGGAAGCAATCCTTTCATTTATCAGTTGCCCACTAATACCCTGAACAAGCTGAATTGTTTTAGTGTGGTTGAGTTGTAGAGTTAATGTAAGTTAAATATATTTTGTAAAATACTTCCCTCCACTTGCTTCTTTGGTGGCTAACAGCATTCCGTTGTTTGGTTTCTGATTTTTCAGGTTCCACCCATGGTTTGTTTTGAGTTAGCTGATCTCCCATGGTCAGCACTAGGTTAATGCTGTTTTATTTTGGGTCGGGACGTCAGGCAGGATATGTGAGATGGGCTTGGACCAACTGTGAGATCACTGTCTGCACCCCTGTATGAAGAATGGCCTCTTGAGTGAGGATATATATCCATTTATGTATTGATGGAACTTTGACATAAAATGTTTGTTTTCAATCAGCTTCAGCTGCAGTTAAACCAAGATGTGAATGTCTTGCATCAAGACAGTGAGAATTCTCCAAAAAATAAGCGTGGAGTCTTGCCAAAGCAAGCTACTAATATCATGAGGTCCTGGCTGTTCCAGCACATTGCGGTGAGTATCACATGTCATGCTGTTTAGCTGCAGGTGACAGCTACAAGAAAGCTCCTGTTTTAAATTTGTTACACTCATTTGGACAGAATCTTTTTTATTTTCTGTGTTCAATTGATTTTTTTTGTGGACTGGTGTGACATTTAATATCATCAAGCTGCTCATATGATAAACATTCCCAGTTGTGTGTCTAATTGTGGACAGTGTCACATGTTTGACTGAGCAAATATTCCATTGCTTGATTGTGAAGTTCAACTTGGTTCCATAGGCACAGCCTGACCATCAAGCTTTAGTCTTAGGTGCTTAAAACTAATGAAAATGGCAGAATACAAACTGTTCTAGTCTGTGCCCACAGACACAAGTGTTGGCAACACTGGTTGGACCTATTCAGCATGTCTCATAATCTCCTGTTTCCAAATGTTGTATCAATCTTCTCAGCAATCAGTTGATAAAAGTGACCAGAATATCCATAATCCCATACAGGGCAGAAACGGCTCTATCTATCCCATGGTTTTACACTGCAGGCTGTATTATAGCCCAACAAGACTGAAATGGGAGGAGAAAAGGTCCCCGTGAGGTTACTCCCAAACTCTTACAGGAGTGTCCAGGAGATTAATCATACTTTTAGGACACGCGTACAATCTGTGAGTCTGTGTTCCACACACGATATATGAAGGATGAATACTTGGCTAGGGAATGGGAGAAACTGAAATGAATGTGGACACTGCAAGACTTAAGGCTTTAGATTCACATCAAATTTCTTATTGACCAAAATTCTGCTGGAATGTGTTCCTCGTGGCACAGCTAATCAGCTTTACAAAATCCTGCTTAGACCACACCTGGGGTCACTGTGAGCAGTTCTGGGTACCACACCTTAGGAAAGATATATTGACCTTGGAGAGAGTGCAGTGTAGATTTACCAGAATGGAAACCTGGACTCCAAGGATGAAATTACAAGGAGAGGCTACACAAACTGGAGTTAAATTCCCTGGAATTTAGAAAGTTAAGGAATGATATGATCAAAGTTTTCAAGATATGAAGGTGAGCAGATGGGGCAGATTGGAAGAAACTAGTTGCGCTAATTGGGAAACCTATGGCTAGAGACCATAGTCTGAAAATTAGAACCAGATATTACAGGAGCGAACTTAGCAATGCACAAAGGTTGGTAGAAGTTTGGAACTCTTTTCGGCAAATGGCAACTGATGCGAGATCAATTGTTAATTTTAAAGATGCAATCAACAGATTTTTGTTATCCAGAGGTATTAAGGGATAGGAGGCAGAGGCAAATATATGAAATTAGGTCACAGATCAGCCACGATTTCACATAGAAACTAGGAGGAGGAATAGGCCATTTGGCCCTTCGAGCCTGCTCCACCATTCATTATGATCATGGCTGATCATCCAACTCAATAGCCTGCTCCCGCTTTCTCCCCATACCCTTTGACCCCTTTCACCCCAAGAGCACTAACTCCTTCTTGAAAACATTCAATGTTTTGGTCTCAACTACTTTCTGTGGTAGCGAATTCCACAGGCTCACCACTCTCTGGGTGAAGAAATTTCTCCTCATCTCAGTCCTAAATGGTCTACCCCATATTCATTCACAGAATGAGGGAACAGATTTGAGGGGCTGAATGGTCTATTCCTTTTCCTATGTAATCTGGTATTCTTTAGCCAACAGTGAAGAGTGGGCAGGAGAGAGGAAATGGATGATGGGAGAATAAAGCACACACGGGAGGGGGAAGAGAGAGAGAGAGAGGAGGTGGGAGAGAGAGAGAGAGGAGGTGGGAGTGAGGGGGAGAGAGAGGAGGGGGAGAGAGAGAGACGAGGGGAAGAGAGAGAGGAGGAGGAGTGAGAGAGAAGGGGAGAGAGAGAGGAGGGGGAGAAAGAGAGAGGAGGGGGAGAGAAAGCAGAGGGGGAGAGAGAGAGGAGGGGGGAGAGAGAGAGAGGAGGGGGAGAGAGAGGAGCGGGGGGAGAGAGAGAGGGAAGTGGGAGAGAGAGGGGAGTGGGAGAGAGTGGAGAGGGGTGGGAGAGAAAAGGAGGTGGGAGTGAGTGGGAGAGAGAGAGACGAGGGGAAGAGAGAGAGAAGGAGAGAGAGAGAAGAGGGGGGAGAGAGAGGAGGGGGAGAGAGAGAGAGCGGAGGGGGAGAGAGAGAGAGGAGCAGGGAGAGAGGGGAGGGAGAGGAGAGAGGAGGGAGAGGAGGGGGAGAGAGAGGAGGAGGGGAGAGAGATAGGAGGGGGAGAAAGAGAGAGAGGAGGGGAGCGAGAGAGAGAGGAGCGGGAGAGAGAGAGAGGAGGGGGGAGAGAGAGAGAGGAGAGGGGAGGGAGAGGAGAGGGGAGAGAGGGAGGCGGAGAGAGAGGAGGGGGAGAGAGAGAGGAAGGGGGAGAGAGAGAGGAGGGGAGAGAGAGGAGCGGGGAGAGAGAGAGAGGGGAGGGGAGAGAGAGGGGGAGTGGGAGAGATGAGAGGACGGGGAGAGAGAGAGAGGACAGGGAGAGAGAGGAGAGGGAGAGACAGAGGAGGGGGAGGGAGAGAGAGGGGAGGGAGAGAGAGGGGGGCGGAGAGAGAGGGGAGAGTGAGAGGGAGAGAGGACGGAGAGAGAGAGAGTGGAGGGGGAGAGAGAGTGGAGGGGGAGAGAGAGAGGAGGGGGGAAGAGAGAGAGGAGGGGGGAGAGGAGGTGGGAAGAGAGAGAGAGAGGAGGGGGAGAGAGAATGAGAGAGGTGGGAGAGAGAGAGGAGTGAGAGAGGATGGGTTGAGAGAGAGGAGCAGGGGGAGAGAGAGGATGGGGAGAGGGAGAGAGAGGAGGGTGAGAGAGAGAGAGAAGGGGGCGAGAGAGAGGAGGGAGAGAAAGGGAGAGAGAGAGAGAGAAAGGGGGAGAGACAGAGAAGGGGAGAGAGAGGTGGGAGAGAGAGAGTGAAGGGGAGAGAGAGGAGGGGGAGAGAGAGACAGAGGGAGTGGTGGGGAGAGAGAGAGTGGAGCGGGAGAGAGAGAGTGGAGGGGGAGAGAGAGAGAGTGGAGGGGGAGAAAGAGTGGAGGATGAGCGAGTGAGAGTGGAGGGGGAGAGCGAGAATGGAGGGGGAAAGAGAGAGAGTGAAGGGGGAGAGAGAGTGTGGAGGGGGAGAGAGTATGAGGGAGGTGGGGGAGAGAGAGTGAGAGAGGATGGGTTGAGAGAGGAGGGGGAGAGGGAGAGAGAAGGGGGCGAGAGAGAGGAGGGAGAGAAAGGGAGAGAGAGAGGAGGGGGAGAGAGAGGAGGGGGAGAGAGAGAGGAAGGGGAGAGAGAGAGGGAAGTGGGAGAGGGTAGTGGGAGAAGAGAGAGAGGACGGGGAGAGAGAGAGCAGAGGGAGAGACAGGAGGGGGAGAGAGAGAGAGGGGGGAGAGAGAGAGGGGAGGGTGAGAGAGAGAGGACGGAGAGCGAGAGAGTGGATGGGGAGAGATAGAGAGAGTGGAGGGGGAGAGAGAGAGGAGGGGGGAGAGAGAGAGGAGGGGGAGAGATAGAAAGAGAGGTGGGAGAGAGAGAGGATGGGTTGAGAGAGAGGAGCAGGGGAGAGAGAGGTGTGAGAGAGAGAGAGTGGAGGGGGAGAGAGAGAGGAGGGGGAAAGGGAGAGAGAAGGGGGCGAGAGAGAGGAGGGAGAGAAAGGGAGAGAGAGAGAAGGGGGAGAAACAGAGAAGGGGGTGAGAGAGGTGGGAGAGAGAGTGAAGGGGAGAGAGGAGGGGGAGAGAGAGAGAGTGGATGGGGAGAGAGAGAGTGGAGGGGGAGAGAGAGAGTGGAGTGGGAGAAAGAGAGGGTGGAGGGGAGATAGAGAGGGTGGAGGCGGGAGAGCGAGGGTGGAGGGGGAGAGAGCGAGGGTGGAAGGGGAGCGAGAGAGAGTGGAGAGGGAGAGAGAGGGGAGGGGGAGAGAGAGTAAGTGGAGGGGGTGAGAGAGAGTGGATGGGGAGGGGGAGAGAGAGAGTGGAGGGGGAGGGGGTGAGAAAGAGTGGAGGGGGAGGGGGTGAGAGAGAGTGGATGGGGAGGGGGAGAGAGAGAGTGGAGGAGGAGAGAGGGATAGGAAGGGGAGAGAGAGAGGAGGGGAAAGAGAATGAAAAAGGTGAGAGAGATAGGGGAGGAGGGGGAGAGAGGAGAGAGGAAGAGAAAGAGTGAGAGAGGCGGGAGAGAGAGAGGAGGGGGAGAGGGAATGAGAGAGCATGGGTTGAGAGAGAGTGGATGGGGAGAGAGAGAGTGGATGGGGAGAGAGAGAGTGGATGGGGAGAGAGAGAGAGTGGATGGGGAGAGAGAGAGAGTGGAGGGGGAGAGAGAAAGAGAGGAGGGGGAGACAGAGAATGCGAGAGGTGGGAGAGAGAGGAGGAGAGAGAGAGTGAAAGAGGATGGGTTGAGAGAGAGGAGCAGGGGGAAAGAGAGAGAAGGGGGAGGGAGAGAGGAGGGAGAGAGAGAGAGTGGAGGGGGAGAGAGAGAGAGGACAGGGAGAGAGAGGAGAGGGAGAGACAGAGGAGGGGGAGGGAGAGACAGAGGAGGGGAGAGAGAGACAGAGGAGGGGGAGCGAGAGAGAGGGGAGGGAGAGAGAGGGGGGCGGAGAGAGAGGGGAGAGTGAGAGGGAGAGAGGACGGAGAGAGAGAGAGTGGAGGGGGAGAGAGAGTGGAGGGGGAGAGAGAGAGGAGGGGGGAAGAGAGAGAGGAGGGGGGAGAGGAGGTGGGAAGAGAGAGAGAGAGGAGGGGGAGAGAGAATGAGAGAGGTGGGAGAGAGAGAGGAGTGAGAGAGGATGGGTTGAGAGAGAGGAGCAGGGGGAGAGAGAGGATGGGGAGAGGGAGAGAGAGGAGGATGAGAGAGAGAAGGGGGCGAGAGAGAGGAGGGAGAGAAAGGGAGAGAGAGAGAGAGAGAAGGGGGAGAGACAGAAGGGGAGAGAGAGTTGGGAGAGAGAGAGTGAAGGGGAGAGAGAGGAGGGGGAGAGAGAGACAGAGGGAGTGGTGGGGAGAGAGAGAGAGTGGAGCGGGGAGAGAGTGGAGGGGGGAGAGAGAGAGAGAGTGGAGGGGGAGAGAGAGAGAGTGGAGGGGGAGAGAGAAAGAGTGGAGGATGAGTGAGTGAGTGGAGGGGGAGAGGGAGAATGGAGGGGGAAGGAGAGAGAGTGGAGGGGGAGAGAGAGTGTGGAGGGGGAGAGAGTATGAGAGAGGTG